>NC_133862.1:10246806-10409904 GCF_044706935.1 Curcuma longa | reverse complement strand
CGATTTCGAGGGTTTTCTCGAGCGGAGGCAAAAAATCTGTCGCATCTCGCCGGCCTCCTCGCTCGGATTCGGACTCCGGCGCCTCCGTCGAGCGAAAATCTCGCTCTCGCTTGCAAGAGCCAAAGGTACCTCTCCCCTCGTTTCCGCGTCGCATCTTTGCCCGCCAAATTCCGCTGCCTCATTTAGGGTTCCGTTTGCAGATCAAGGTTCGTCTCGTTGTTCTATGTCCCGAGAATTTGATGTAGGATCCTTTTTACTCGGTCGGCTTCCGCGTGTCCTTCTGATATTCTCTGCAGTTTTTGGACATTCGCGGAGCCATTGTTCCAGAATTTATTTCGGATCGTGAGAAGGATTGGAATGGGGAGAGTGTGGCATTTGTGCCTTTTGTGTTGCTCGGTCGGATTAGTGTTTTTCTTGCATTTAAGTGGTTCGGTGCGGAAATTCACCTGTTAGTTTCTTTTGCTGTAGGCATCTACTCCTGTTTCCATGGTGTGACTGGAAACTGGGTGGTGGGAGAAGAAGGCATGGAGGGAGATGAGGAGCATCAGGTTGCGCTGGCATGTGCCATCTGCGGTGCTCTCTTCTGTGTCTTAAGCCCTCTCAGTTTCTGGATTCTCTGGTCTGTAAATTGGAGGCCGTGGAGGATATACAGGTTTTCTATTAACTTTTCACGTGGTGCTTACGAGTCAGGCTAGCTTGCGGAGTGATGCATAACTAGGATAGTTATTATGTTTGTGCTATCATCATAATGCTTCATAGAGTCAGCCGGTTGGTTCAACTCGCACCATAATCCAATGTCCTGTTTTTAATTGGTTAATGAATGATTATGATGTGCCTAGCACATTTTCTAGTCATTTAACCATCCGTTTTATAATATTTTTTGGTATAATCTTGCCGTAGTTAGTTGTCATTCAATGTTTTGTTTCTCTATTTATGATTTTAATGATGGATCTGAACATTACATTTTTTAGCTTGGGTGCGACAAAGACAATTTATGGAGCATAGGAATGGCAATGCATTTCTGTTACTCTAGAAAGCTTCTTATCTTTTTGCTTACTTGAAAAAAAGAAATTTCTAAAATTAGATTAATGTGATGCCTTGTACGCATTAGGTGTCACTCTGAATCCTTTTAAATTTAGACTATTTCCCTTGTACATGGCAAGCATAATTGTTCAATCATTTTAATTTGTGTATCTATAATAATTTAAATTTGTTGTTGGTCCAGCTTATTTTCATTCACCCTGGTAGGCATTTTAAAATGAACACGGGCTACTTACCATTCACTATTGCTCTTCACCATAATCTTTTTGTTTGTGATTAGAATTCAAATTGTAGTTACAGATTAGTGTGTCAAGCAAAGAGCTGATTTTGCCAACTATGCTGCAGTATTTTTAAGCTCATACTTCTTGTCTCCAGGATAGGATATCTGTAAGCCTTAACTCTTTGTGAAGTATGGGATAGATATGGTGAATTATTTATGTAGGCTGGCCATCTTGTTTTGGGTATTTGTAGATGAGATTTCCTAAGGCAAGAGAAACTGCCTGTAAGCCTAGTTTGGAGATGTGGTTTTCTGGCCTGGCAAGTCAATTATGGGCCACCAAACCTTGAGAAACAATAAGTTTTTGGGATGAATATGCATTGCTAGCATATGACTGCTAACTTTTTTTTTTCTTTTCAAATCTGTTGTTTGCTTTATTTTTTTAATCTCCGTCAATGATTAGTTTTTTTTCCTTGTTGACTAGTTTACTTAATATTGCTCAAATTAAACATATGTGGCTTCTGTAATAATTTTCTTGGAAAATTTCTTTGATGTTAATGTGTTTACCATAATCTTTGTTTTATCATGGTTTTCTTGGTTCATGACATGTAGTTTCTTACACTGCTGCATTATCCTGCTTTATTGTAATATTCATTGCTTATGTTGAATAATTTTCTCCCTCTGAACTATAATTGTTAGTTGGATATATGCAAGAAAATGGCCTGATATTATACAAGGACATCAACAAAGCGTGATTTCTCGCCTTCTATCACTAATTGCATGGGCTATTGTTCTTTCTCCTATTGTTCTACTAATAACATGGGGAGGCATAATTATTGGACTTCTGAGACGCAATATAATTGGTTTGGCTGTAATAATGGCTGGCATGGCTCTTTTATTGGCATTCTATTCTATAATGCTTTGGTGGCGGACACAATCACAAAGTTTAAGTATGTATTCTTTGGTGTTAGCATATTATGATTTGTTATTCTCCAGCACCCATATATGCTAACTTTATCACAAACATTGCTTGAATATGTGAAATTCGTATTTTGATATTTCTCATTGGATTGATGATTTCTTAGATTGGATGCCCTTATATAGCTTACATAGAGCTCAATTATATCTTGCCTGCTTTATGTTGTTTTCTTTTCCTTTTAGTTCATATGATTATTCATATATTTTTTACTACTTGTGTTTGAATTAGTTTAATTTTTTAATTCATCTACTTGTTTGTTTTTTTTACTAATCAATATAGACACTTACGAATTGATGATAATCATTTCATATATATCATACATGTACTGTAGTAGAGAGAATGATGGATGCACGAAAAAATATTAATATCTGAGAAAATTATTTATAGCTTCAGTAGATTGTAAAATAAGAGAAAATAGATTGAGATAGGATGGATATGTTCAAAGACAAATTCTATAGTTAGAAGAGTTGGATGAATTAGATTGGAAGATATAAAGCGTAGAGAGACAAAGGAAAACGTTAATAGTGCAATGAATTATGATATAATTCATTCAGATGTTACTAATGATATAACATTACATAGAGCTCGATAAAAGTATAAGATTCACGTAGCCGGTCCCAAATAGTTGGGACAAACATAACTTGAGGAGGATGACGAGGAGAAGCTGTGGATAAAATGTTCATCTTATTTTAGATTAAACTCCTCATCTAGTTAATCAATTATCTGCTATATGTTGCCTAAACTAATATTGATGTTCAATGTGGCATTAATGAGTTTACTTGATTGAAAAGGGATGGATGCACTTGTCTATATGGGGGTTCCAGTGTGAATGGTGACCAATGTCTAACATTGGTGTAACTTGGGATTTCAGGTCCCATATATGTTAACGATTTTAAGATAACCTCATTTCACTCAATAAATGATGATTGATATATTGTCTCTATTTGGTTCACCAGCCCTGAATTCTTCCTTGCAGGGGGAGCTGCTTATCTTCTTAGTCTGGCTGTCGCATTACTTAGTGCCTATGAGCTCTGTGCTGTCTATGTTACTGCTGGTGTGAGTGCCTCTGAGCAATATTCACCATCTGGCTTCTTCTTTGGTGTTTCTGTAATTGCACTAGCAATCAATATCCTCTTTATTTGCAGAATTGTCTTTAATGGTAACGCTTGCTGTTTCCTTCTATCTCTCATAGTTATGCTTTCTTCCTTCTCATATGGATGAGTAATATAAACTTGGAAACTATAGAATTGCCATTTTTCAATATTCATCTAGCTTCTTTATGTGCTGTCAGCTTGTTTTCATAATTGATCTTATGCATTCTAACAATTACTTATTCTGTTAAGGAAATGGGTTGGATGTTGATGAATATGTACAGAGATCATACAAATTTGCATATTCTGATTGTATTGAAGTTGGAGCTGTTGCTTGTTTAACTGAACCACCAGATCCAAATGAGTTGTACATGCGTAAATCTAGCAGGTAAGTTCATTTGTTAGCTTATATATGATGTCGATATTGCTATTTCTTCAATTCTGTTGGATATGAAGTTCATTGATTTCACATTTTCATTCTTCCCAGTGAATGTTTTTGTGCAGGGCTTTACATTTAGGACTTCTGTATATTGGTTCATTGGTTGTTCTTGTAGTATACACTGTTTTGTATGGGTTGACAGCAAAGGAAGCTCGTTGGCTAGGGGCAGTAACTTCAGTTGCTGTTCTTGTTCTTGGTAAATGTTTGTTAGTGTTTGTCTTTGTCTTCATGGTTCTGTCCCCTTTGTTTGTTGTCTTACGGACACAATCATTGAGCTTCATTAATTATCTCTTTCTGTGGTAGATTGGAATATGGGTGTTTGCTTGTTTGCATTTGAGATAGTTAGAAGTCGCATACTAGCATTGACTGTTGCTGGAATATCCAGAATATTCCTTATCTGCTTCGGAGTGCATTACTGGTACCTTTGTTTCCTTGGTCTCTTTTCCTAATATACTGGGATTTATTCCATCCTTTTTATAAGCAATCCATCCTGCAGGTACCTGGGTCATTGCATAAGTTATGCTTTTGTAGCATCTGTCCTTTTGGGTGCAGCTGTTTCTCGTCGATTGTTTGTCTCCGACCCATTGTTTGAAAGGAGAGTTGCTTTAAGAAGTACTGTATTACGGCTTAGAGAAGGATTCCGACACAATGGACAAAATAGTTCCTCGAGTTCTTCTGAAGGTTGTGGATCAAGTATGAAACGTAGTAGTAGTAGTGTTGAAGCAGGTAATCAATCTAGTTCTGTGGAGGATATTTGTGGAAATAACCATCTTTCTGTTAGTGGCTACAACAGGAAAAATATGCTTTTTGGTCGTTCTCGCAGTTGCCAAGAAGATGCTAATTGTGACAAGAATGTAGATAATGGGAGTGCAAGCTTAGGATTACGTAGCAATTCGTGCCGGTCTGTTGTACATGATTCTGAAGGGGTCAGAACTACTGATAGACATCTTGATCACAATAGTTCCCTTATTGCTTGTTCTAGCAGTGGTCTAGAAAGCCAAGGCTGTGGATCAAGTGGATCAGGTGCTCCATCCGGAAATCACTCTGGTTTGGATGTGAATATTGCACTACTTTTACAGGACAGGCTGAATGATCCAAGGGTTACGTCTATTTTGAAAAGAAAAATTGGGCTTTCAGACCATGAATTGGCTAGTCTTCTTCAAGATAAAGGTCTTGATCCAAATTTCACCTTCATGTTGAAGGAGAGAGGGCTTGATCCTAGGCTTCTATCCTTGTTGCAGAGAAGTAGTTTAGATGCAGGCAGAGAGCATCAAGATGCTACAGATGTTGCTGTCCCAGATTCTGGTAGACTGGACAGTACTGTCCCAAATCAAATATCCTTGTCTGAAGAACTTAGACAGAAGGGATTAGAAAAGTGGCTCAGGTTTTCTAGGTTCATGCTGCATCAAATAGCTGGTACTGCTGAACGTGCGTGGATCTTTCTTACTTTGGTTTTCATTGCAGAGACAGTGCTCGTGTCAGTTTTCCGACCCAAGCCTGTTAAAGTAATTAATGCTACACATGAACAGGTGATTTTGTATATGCCAAGCCTTGAATAGCAGCTTAAATGTGATTGTAAACTCTCCAGTTCCATACTTTCTTGTTTTAAAATTATTTGTTTTCTTTTATCTACAGTTTGAGTTTGGTTTCTCTGTTCTGCTTCTGTCACCAGCTGTCTGTTCAATCATGGCATTCCTGTGGTCTCTACATGCAGAAGGGATGGCCATGACATCTAGGCCTCGCAAGGTATACTAGGAAAAAGTGTATTTTCCTTGATTCTACCAATAACTGCACATATTGTTTTGTATCAAATTTGTCTTTTACCCTTTTTGGGAGAATACGTCGTGTACCTTTTTTTCCATGTAGTTTATTTAGCAGATAGCAGTTAATGATCATATTCATATAACCGGATCAATATTTTGGGTCTGTGCTATTAGTATTACAAATAACAATATTCTTACATTGTGGACTGGAATATTTCTGAAGGCATCATATATTTTTCTCTCTTATTAGCTTTTCCCTACATCGATCTTGGTTCTTATGTTTTTTATAATTTTACTTTGTATTGCATGTTGTTTATTCATTCATTCTGTTGTTACTTTAATTTGTTAGTTGCAATTGATCCTTTATGGCTCTTCTGAATTTAATGCGCAAAAATTTATATTCTGTTTATTCATTCTATAAAATGTGCCTTTTGTTTTCCCTAATTATGAAGTTGGCATACATGTTGACAAGAGTATTTTTCTTCTAGTTTTTTTTATTGTTTTGTTAGCTCCTTGCTGACATATCCTTTCCCTTCTTCAGTATGGTTTCATTGCATGGCTCTTGACTACGTGTGTAGGTTTGCTTCTCTCTTTCCTAAGGTATCTAAGTTTATGTTTGCAATGCCTTCTTACATTTTTTGCCTTAATAATCCTAGATATTTGTCCTTTAATCCATGTGTAAGTGATAGTTGTATTTGAAATATGAAATTATAGTTGGATGTTGGTGTCTAACTATTATCCATGATGATCTTCTGTGGATTTCTAATTACTATTTGTTCAGTGGATAACACTTGGAAAGTAAATTTATGGTGAAGGTAGTGGTGATAAGGGAAGGCTAGATTAGTTGTGTAATAAAAGGATTATGCATATAGCCACTTGTATGATAACGCCAATCAATTTTATGCCAACATAACTAGTGAGGTTTTGGACAAACCAAGGTTCAAAATTTTGAATTGTGCTGGAGTTTCAGTTTTGATTGAACAATACTGTTTTGATAGCATGCTTGTGTTCCCACGTACACTGCTGGTGGCAAATTGGAGGGGGAACAAATGAAGGAGATGAAGAAAAGAATTAAGAGAACACAACTATATAACTAAATTTGGACTTTGTGCCCCATATAGAATGATACAATTTTGACATTCTGTTATACAAACACAAGCTAAAAAAATTTAATAACCATGTTCACTTTGTAGCATGTTAAGGGCCGTCGAACGACATTGGCATGACATGAAATTTATCAACATGATTGACACAATGACATAGGATAGAGTAGTATCAAGTTTCAGGAATTTATTGAAACGATACATTTTGACTATACTGCACAGCACGTATGAGATTTTAAACTATGGGACAAACAATGTCCAAATTCTTTTGTACACAATTTCCAAACTCTTCATGATATATAAATCAAAGCATTTTTATAAAAAAATTAGAATGAAATAATGTTTGACTAGGCAAATTATCCAAACTGTTTTTTTTTTCCTCTGAAATATCGTGCTTGACTCATGCCATATAGAGCTTCCACTTTCATCACTTTCTTTTCTGCATGGAAGTCTTTGCATGAAACAACTTTTTCCTGATTATTACTAATAGTTCTGTTATGGACAATATACTTGAATATAGAGCAATAGTCATTGTATTTCATATGTCCTAGTCTTGTTGATTTGGACTACTATTCTAAGTTGCTTATTATTGTTTTCATTTCTACTTTTCTTTGAAAATTTCTTTTCCTTGCTTTTTCTTTAACTTATTGCTTTTACATGTATGCATTTATGTGCTTTACTTTTCTGAAATGAATGTCATCCTTGTCTTGCTCATTGCTAATTTTATAACCACTTTTCCTAATTTTTGTATAAAATTGCAGCAAATCATCTCTAATATTGGGATTAGCTCTGACATTCCCACTCATGGTGGCAAGTCTTTCTGTTGCCCTCCCAATTTGGATGCATAATGGTTACTGTTTCTGGATATCAGGAGGGCATGAAAGTCATGGAAACAGACATCAGTCCTCTAGGAAGGAGGTCAGAATTGTTCCTTGTAAACTTTGAATCTGTCATGTACCACTATGCTTCATCAGTTTTTATAATGGCACATGAGTATGAGGTTATCCTTACAATCTTCTTTTATCTTCAATTAATTGATTTACATGTATCAAATTTAGGTATAACATCTCGATGACTGATCCATCTGATGCCAACTAGATTCCTCGATGCCATTAAATACTAAGATTTCATGGATTAAGATCTGCTGATAGTGTTCTTTTAAGACCAACCTTAGCTGTTTTGTGATGCTGTGATATCTGTCCATACTGTGTATTTTCTGCATCATCTCACTTCCATTTTTAACTCCACTCCTGTTGCTTTACAATCCTAAACTCTGCAGGCATACTTATTTAGTCTTTTCACCAGTTAAGGTTGCTTGCAAAGCATTTAAAACTGATTATTTTGCATGTAAAGGGAAATGAGCACTTCGCATGTGCCAATGTAAGATAGAGCAAAAATCTTAAATTACTATGGGATACATGTGAATACTGCACACCATTTAGTGTACTATTATTAAATAATATGGTAAGTTGGTTGTTCGAAAACTCTCATATAGATTTATTTTAGAAGTTAACTGAACCACTGGTGGTTCTCATAATAAATACATGTGGTTAGCATTATGCAAATCGTCAAGTGTCAATCTGATTTTGGCTAATACCTCAGATACGTTCTCCAACGTCGTTGAAAGTATGAAGATACTATTGGAATTTACACAGATGCAGTTGTATATCAATTGAATTGGATGAGATTTGAGAGTAATCAGTGTTTTTTTTTTTTTTCCAAAATTGCCTGAGATCTTGGTTCAATGCCTTCAGAAATTCGAAGAACAGGAGAAGAACTTAGGTGAGGAACAAGTCTCCACAGTCAGTTTCAATCAACAGGATTCACTGCTAGGGCATCGTCTCTCCTGATCTTGTCACAGCCACTAAACTGTTGAGAGAAGCTGCAGTTGGATTGCATCTCAGAGGAGGATGAGGAGATCCAAATTATCAAATGAAACTATCTGGTTGTTCTGATTTGAGAAAAGGGAACATGAGGTCAATAAGGAAGATATTCTGCTTCTTTCAGTAATTAGGATTTTGGTAGGCATTGAGGAAGCTTCAATGATAAATTAATAATTTATTATGATAACGTTTCCTTCTTCTGTTGCAACTCTTTCCTCCTTCAACCTCTTATTCGCCACTGGCATTATGCATTGGAACGTCGAAACGATACCGAAATAGTGTTGTTCCAATCAAAGGCCGAAACTCATGCACAGTTCGAGATTTTGAATCTTGGTTCATGCTAATAATTAATAGTATGTTGCAGTAATTTATTTGGTAATATGGTACAGAAGGTAAATTATATTTGCTATCACATTAATTTCAAGATTAGTGGCTAACAATGTGTACATATGTAGCGAGCTTTCATTATCATATTAGGTAATAAATAGTATGTATTAACTATTAATTAATAATTAATAAATGATCAATTCTGTTATATTACTAAACAAATTCATTACTAGTAGGGGCAAACTCGAACAGTTAGGGAGTAAAAATCCCATTGATAATACTAATAATTAATCAATGTTAATATTATTCATATTCAATGACTATTCCAAATAATAATCAACATAATGATATTGAAATAATTATAAATAATAATAAAATTAATTTAATATTAATTGTAAAAATATATAATTAATCATTACTCCTATACTTGATTAATGTTGCAAGTAATAACATCATCAATTATTTATAAACTAGTATTTAAGAATAATTAATAAAAAACAATAAAAATTATTAAATTATTTATTATCGGAAGTAATGATGTCATTAATTATCATAAATTATCATTAGTATATTAGAACTATTTTATTTATACTTATACAGTGATATCTAAATTTTTAGAAAGCTCGCTGATTTCGACAACTATGATGCTGACTGTATCAGAAGGATTAGTAAAAATCCAAACCAACCTTTTCTTAGTTAGACAACCATAATGTTTATCTTTCAGTTATTGACACCAAGTACCACTCCTCGTTGCTGTCAAATTATTCTTTACAGTTCAGGTAGATCAAAGTTAAACTTTTTTTTATTAAGATCATCTGCTTGGTTCTTGTCTTATGGATGTTTTGTTTTTAGGCCATTATGCTTGCTGGCAGTCTATGCATATTTATGGGATCAGTTGCAGCTCTTGGTGCAATCATATCTGCAAAGCCCTTAGATGATTTAGGTTACAAAGGTTGGAACACAAATCAAAACAGCATCTACTCTCCTTACACAACCTCTATGTACTTGGGTTGGGCTCTAGCTTCAGCAATCGCTTTAGTATTTACTGCTGGAATGCCCATTGTGGCATGGTTTGCAACATATCGTTTCTCATTCTCATCTGCTATATGTCTTGGTTTTTTCACTGGTGAGTTTTGATCACATGATGCTTGTATACTTCTGTGGCATATCTAGTATGCTATAGACAATGCAATTATATAACTAGATCATTTTTAGTGAAATTTTGCAATTAAAGTTTCTGCTTTTCTTGTAGTTGTTCTTGTTGCCTTTTGTGGCACATCATATTGGGGGGTGTTGAGTTTCTCGAGATGATAGAATTCCAATGAAGGCTGATTTTCTTGCTGCCCTACTTCCATTGGTTTGCATCCCTGCCTTTTTGTGTCTGTTCACTGGTTTGTATAAATGGTAAGCAAAATATTGACTATAATTTTGTAGCTGAGCCTTCAGATGTACTGGAGACTGAAACTTTGAACACCTGTTTTCAGGAAAGATGATGATTGGAAACTCTCTCGAGGATATTGAAATAATTATAAATAATATAAGGTTAATTAACTATTAATTGATAAAAAATACATTATTAATCTTTACTTCATTACGTGATTAATGTTGTCAATCATAATGCCATCAATTATTTATCATCTAATATTTAATAACTATCAATAAAAATAATGAAAACTTATCATTTATTCATTTATATTGGAAGTAATGGTGTCTTTATTTATGATAATTATATTTATATTCTTAAAAGTATACTATTTATACCGATTCCATCAATCCAATATGACCAATGTCTCTTTTTTTGTTTCCTGATTTTGACAACTATGATGCTAACTGTATCAGATGGATTAGTAAAAACTCAAAACTATGGTGTTCTTGCTTAAACAACTAAAATGTTTATGTTTCAGTTCTCGACACCAAGTACCATTCCTCCTTGTAGTAAAATTATCATTTACATTTTAGGTAGATGTAATTTATTTATTAAGATCATCTACTCGGTTCTTATCTTATGTCTGTTTTGTTTGTTTAGGCCATTATATTTGCAGGCAGTCTATTCATATTTATGGGATCAGTTGTTGCCCTTGGTGCAATCATATCTGCCAAGCCCTTAGATGATTTAGGCTACAAGGGTTGGAACACGAACCAATACAGCACATACTCTCCTTACACAACTTCTATGTACTTGGGTTGGGCTCTAGCTTCAGCAATCACACTAGTATTTACTGCTGGAATGCCCATTGTGGCATGGTTTGCAACATATCGTTTCTCATTCTCATCTGCTATATGTCTTGGTTTTTTCACTGGTAAGTTTTGAATTGCATGATGCTTCTACACTGCTGTGGCATATATAGGTTGCTTTAGATGATGACATCATTTTAGTTCATCATAATAAAAGTTCCCATTTTTTTTCTAGTTGTTCTTGTTGCTTTTTGTGGCACATCATATTGGGGGGTGTTGAGTTCTCGAGATGATAGAATTCCAATGAAGACTGATTTTCTTGCTGCCCTACTTCCATTGTTTTGCATCCCTGCCTTTTTATGTCTATTCACTGGTTTGTATAAATGGTAAGGAAAATATTGACTACAATTTCATAGCTGAGTCTTTAGATGTCCTGAAGACTGAAACTTCAGACATTTTGTTTGCAGGAAAGATGATGATTGGAAACTCTCTCGAGGAGTTTATGCCTTCATTTGCATTGGCTTTATGTTATTACTTGGTGCTGTATCAGCTCTGACAGTTATGGTAACACCATGGACTGTGAGTGTTGTTCTATTGTTTCCTGTGTAGAGATTTTGTTTTACTTTGCGGTAGCATTACCATTGAATATTCTTATGGATTTCTTTGTTTCATTTGACAGGTTGGAGTAGCTTTCCTTTTAGTTGTACTTCTTATCCTTCTTGCAATTGGTGTGATTCACTATTGGGCATCGAATAATTTCTATCTTACAAGGACTCAAATGTTGTTTGTTTGCTTTCTTGCATTTCTTCTGGCACTGTCTGCATTCCTTTTGGGTCTTTTTGAAGGTGTGTACCACCAATATTTCTATCATTTATTTTTTGTATTGGAATCAATTTCTCATTTTGGATTACAACTTAAATTTTAACTTCATTTAGGAAAACCTTTTGTTGGTGCATCTGTTGGATACTTCTCTTTTCTCTTTCTGCTTGCAGGGAGGGCATTGACTGTAAGTGTGCCCTTCAAAAACTGCAATTTTTTATTTGTTGAAAGTTGTTTTGTCAAATATCATATGCTGGGTTCCTGATTTATTTTCTTTAGGTTTATTTCTTTCAATAATTAATTAATGACACTGATTGTTCCTTTTTAAATTTTTTTCTCAGGTACTTCTTTCACCGCCAATTGTTGTATATTCACCTAGGGTTTTGCCTGTTTATGTTTATGATGCTCATGCTGATTGTGCTAAAAATGTTAGGTTGGTTTTGAACCTTCTTTTTAATGTTAATTATTTTCATTTTATGGAAATTGGGCTTAGTTTTTTTTTTAGGTTTTTCTCCTTTTCTGCTCCTGTGGGATTAGTTTATATTGTTCATGGTTGACTGATTAATTTTTGTGTTGCTTTTGAAATTCATTATGCTTCAGTCATGCCATTCTTGTTCTGTATGGTGTTGTTTTGGCAATTGAGGGATGGGGTGTGATTGCTAGCCTGAAAGTATATCCTCCTTTTGCTGGTGCGGCCACATCAGCTGTTACTCTTGTTGTTGCCTTTGGTTTCACTGTATCTCGCTCTAGCTTGACATGTAAGGTTGGTACATTCCTAATCAACACTAATATGAATATCTGCCCAAGAATTTTTTCTGTTTGGCTTAATTTGAAGGCCTTTAGTTTGTCTTGCTAATGAACACATTCATGCCCAGATGATGGAGGATGCTGTGCGTTGTCTTAGCAAGGACACCATTGTGCAAGCAATAGCACGTGCTTCCACCAAGGTAAGCCTATAATCTTAATTAACTGTTATGCAGTACCTTGTAGTTTCTTGGACTACCAAGTTTCTCTCTCTCTCTCTCTCTTCTCTCTCTCTCTCTCTCTTTTGGCTTCACACAGCTTTTGCTTTATTCATAGAAGTGTGGTACTTCAGCATGAACTTTCCTTAACGCCCGTTGAGATCTCAACCAGTGATTTCCACACTGATTATCTTTTCATTTAATTCGGATTGTCAAACTTCTATGTGTTCCAAGTTTGTAAGCTCCATTTGGTGTGTGGAAATTTAAGACTGAATTGTCCATAACATTCAAAATTTAAATAGTCAAGTTCCAGAGGCCCTCCTAGGTAGCTATTCAAATGGTGATGATTATAGCCTTTGCATTTGCGTAGCATACCACATATTAGACGTTGAGAAAAAAGGAAATCCTTAGTTCATAGAAATTCTACTTTTAATTTTTTAGGAATTTTGGGATTTAAGGTATGTCAAACATAAATCTATGAATTAGTGGGAATTTTCTGTCAGCACATATTTTCAACATGAATGATTATCTATAAATTTGCGATATGGCATGTATTGGAGTGCTCGTTAGAAGTTTTAGTTCTTGATTATCCCCCTATTCTTCTGTCATGCGTTATTCATCTCCCATCTGATCTTTTACTGCAATCGATGGTTCAATCCAATACTGTCAGTTGAAGTGGGATTTTGAGCCATGATCATGAAATTGGGCCTTTATAACAACTTGGTGCGTAATGCTTCTGATCATATCTTTAACAGAAGTCATATCAGGAAGTGTCTTTGGGATTTGATTTTTTATGTCTTAATTATATGTAAGCATTCTTGTGTATTTATTGGGCTACAACTAGTAGGTTTTTTTTCTTTTCCTGATTTTCATTATAAACTCTCTCTCTCTCTCTCTACACACACACACACACTTTTACTGTGGACTTTTGGACACAAGCATACACACACACTCTTCTGGTGTGTGTGTATATATATCAATGCTGTACTGTTAAATCTCCCCAGGTTCCACTTCATTTGTCCTGTGCATTGCAAATAGGCACTAATATCTTTGCAGAAGTATCCATCACTAGGCACTTGCTTGATTATGTTTTTCCCTGTTTGTTGCATTTCATCTGTGATTTAGTAACTTTCTAGGGATTTCTTTTGTGCCTTCAGTATTTTACATTAGTATGTGGAACATGTTATAATGTTAATCTATTTTGATACAGTTGTTATAAATATTGGACTCCTATTCTGTGCTTTCCCTTTTCCCCTTGATATATGCCGCTTGATTGATGATCTCTTAGCATTCTAACATTGGAAATGCTAAGCACTTGTTATATTATCTCTGCATGCTAAATACTAATTATAATAGATAGTAAAATTTCTGTGCATAGCTTGACTTCCTACTTTGTTGCAAGTATGCTTTTATGCTTCAAAATCTGGCCAACTGAAGGCATCCATGTGTTGTTCTAATTAATTGGGCATGTGTCTTTATCATTCTATTAACCCATGCCAGTGTCAAGATGATTGGCAACTATTGAATGACATAAACAACCTTGGTAACTTCTAGCAATTTTTTTATTTTCAGTTATTCATGTGACTCTATCCTATTAATTTTTTTTAATGATCATAGTTATCCATGCGTAGACATGTTTAATCCTTACATTTAATATTCTCTTTATTTTATCTCAATTAAAACATGCTTTGTATATTGTTATTGTGATTTAATTGCACAATTACTTTTTAAATACATTTTGAATTTGTTACAAATAAGTCAATTGTTTTCAATATTAAAACTTACATTATTCATAGAGAAAATCTTATTTTGCACTTTTTAAATGCTATTAATAATTTTTTCAGTAGTATTAATATAATTGACATACTCTTTATATTCATATTCTACTCATTGTCCATGTAAATTTTTTTTTGCTGAGTTATTAATCCTACTATTTTACCTCATTTGAGCCCAAATGATTTTAGGGATGAGGGTTTTTTTTTTTTTTTTGTAAAAACTTGTAATTTGAGAGATTATTTAATGTTTTGGGAAATAATTATAATAGTATACATTAGTTTATGTAAATTCAATGTTTGCTGATAATATTTGAATTATATGAAGTATTCAAATCTAAAAATGCTACATGTCTTCGTTTAATTTGGTTGGTATGCAGACACGAAATGCATTAGCTGGCACTTATTCAGCACCTCAAAGATCTGCCAGTTCAGCTGCTCTTTTAATTGGAGATCCTACAGTTATGCGGGATAGAGCTGGAAACTTTGTGCTTCCGCGAGCTGATGTCATGAAGCTGAGAGATCGTCTCAGAAATGAAGAAGTTGCTGCTGGTTTATTCCTTTGTGGAACCAAAAATGGCCTAACATATTGTTGTGAGTCTCTGAATGATGCAGACTATAAGAGAAAAATGTGTGCACATGCACGGATTTTAGCACTTGAAGAAGCAATTGATACTGAGTGGGTGTATATGTGGGACAAATTTGGTGGTTATTTGCTTCTCTTGATGGGGTTGACCACTAAGGCTGAACAAGTACAAGTAAGCAAATGCATCAGCATAGTGTTCTAGTGGCATCATTAAGGTTTATCTTTGTTAATATTTTAAATCTTGTTCCAGGATGAAGTCCGTCTTAGGCTTTTCCTTGATAGTATAGGCTTATCAGATTTAAGTGCCAAAGAGATCAAGAAATGGATGCCTGAAGACAGGAGGCAGTTTGAAAACCTTCAGGAGAGGTAAGACTCTGATTCTTTAATTGCTATTTCAAGTTTTAATTTAATAGCAGCAACTGTCATGTTTTAAAAATGGTTAATTTGACAGCTACATAAGGGAAAAAGAGATGGAAGAGGAAATCTTGATGCAGAGAAGGGAAGAAGAGGGGAAAGGAAAAGAAAGGAGAAAAGTGTTGTTGGAGAAGGAAGAGCGAAAGTGGAAAGAAATTGAAGCCTCTCTTTTGGCTTCAATGCCTAATGTTGGAAACAGGGAGGCTGCAGCTATGGCTGCTGCAATACGTGCTGTTGGAGGAGATTCTGTTCTGGAAGATTCCTTTGCTAGGGAGCGAATCTCGAGCGTCGCTTGTCACATTCGCACTGCAGAGTTGGCTCGCCGAGCAGAGCAGGTTTCTTTTTCATTTTTCAACTATTATTTTTGATGTGAAATTTTCTGCACATAACTAGCAAATGTCTTACAAAGCATATAAAGGGTATTGTCATATGAAGCATATTTTGGATTTTTTGCAAACCATGTTAACTTTTTGGCAAGACCTCTTACATAAAAGTAGTTAATAGTTTTAATTCAACGGATTGTTTAGTGGATACAAGCTACCAATTCACAAACCATGTTAATGACGAAATTCAGTTGGCAAATTCTCCTCTTTGTATTAACTCAAGTATTCAAGGTTTAAACTACTGTAGTTCTTATTCTTCAAAACCTGGTGGCAGTATGAGGAAGTTGTGGGTACAAAATCCTATTGAGTCGTTAATAAGCATGCTTAGTAACTTGGCATCTCTTTGGCACCTCTAATCTTAACCAGGCGTATATGTTTCTGACTATGATCGTAATCGGGCAGACCTGTTTGATGCTATATAGGCATGTTTTTATATGCTAAGTGCATTTGGTGGGATTTGAAAATCTTCTAAAATTTTGTTTTTTTATCTTTTAACTCTGCAATTACAATTCTGTGGTTTTTTGCTATTTTCTCAGACTGGCATCCCTGGTGCCGTATGCATTCTCGATGATGAGCCTAGAAGTTCAGGTAGACATTGTGGACAGATCAATCCAAGCCTTTGTAACAGTCAAAAAGTTACCTTCTCTATAACAGTGATGATTCAGCCTGAGTCTGGTCCAGTCTGTCTATTGGGGACTGAATTTGAGAAGAAGTACTGTTGGGAAATTCTTGTTGCTGGTTCTGAGCAAGGTATTGAGGCTGGACAGGTTGGTCTCAGATTGGTTAGCAAGGGTGATAGGTTGACGACTGTTGCCAGAGAATGGAGTATAGGTTCTGCCTGCATCACGGATGGAAGGTATACACTATCAGCAAAGCAACACAGTACTTTTTTGAATATCGTATTTGATATTATGATAAAATAACCTTCGATACTTGTTGTAATTTTAGTTCTTGGTTATTTGTATTAGCATACAGTCAAATACATGGTCTTGATGCAAACTTATAATTTCTACAGGTGGCATATTGTGACAGTGACTTTAGATGCTGAGTTAGGTGAGGCTACCTCCTATATTGATGGAGGTTATGATGGATATCAAAGTGGCTTACCCCTCCATGGGACTAATTGCATATGGGAGGAAGGAACGAGTGTTTGGGCTGGCATTAGGCCACCTGTAGATTTGGATGCTTTTGGAAGGTCTGACAGTGAAGGTGGAGATTCTAAGATGCAAATAATGGATGCTTTCTTATGGGGAAGGTGCTTGACTGAAGATGAGATTGCATCACTCCATGCTGCCACAAGTGCTGCTGCATATGATTTGATCAATCTCCCTGAGGATGGCTGGAACTTGGGTGATTCACCTTCAAGGGTATATAACTAAATATTCTATTGATTTTAAATTCATGTTCTTTGGTCATGTTAAAACAGTATTATGTACCTTATAAACTTTACTATTGGCTTCTTATCCATTGTGCTTTCATGATTGACCTTGATTCCTTTTGTTTTTTGAGCGTTTTCTATACACATCTTTAGTTTTTCAAATATTTCTTTAAATATTCAATTCTATCAATGTATTTAAGGATGACAATGCAGCGGGACAAGAAGAGTTATGAGATGATCTTTTCTTTTCCTTCCCTGCTCTATTCTGCTTCTCGTTAAGGGCGGATTGGTTGTGGGCAACAGTATTCATGAGATAACTCATAAATATACATAAATTATATTAAATTCCATGCTGGAGAAAATGGAGTGGACATAATAATCTTTCTCCATTCCTGCCCCGCTTGCGTATTGCAATTTTGTATCCATTCCAGCCCCTTCTTCAGTGGGGTGTAAATAGAAGTTCATTGATGTAATTCCCTTAAGTTTTCCGGTTACTTTTGATTAGTGAAGAGCCTTGTAACTTCAGAGTATCATTTCCATATCTATTTTTAGGACCGGATTTTATCTTTTTCCTGCTTGCATGGAAAGTGGCTGGCAAGCTTATCTGTTCATTACCACTAATAAACTTTAGTAACCTGCTAAAACAATACTTCATTTCAAGAAGGATCGATAATTCTTTCATATCTTGTATCATAGTTTCTGTTAGGCCTTTGCTGTACTTCGGATCTCCAGCCATGCTCTTACATGCGTTTGAAGGCACTTACACAGTGATACTGACTTGATTGCATGTATATCTCTTTGATACAGTGTTGCTTCCTTCGCAACGCATCTTAGCCTAAGAGAATTAGTCACCGTTTGTTGCTTCTCAGTACATACTGCACTTTGTTATTCTATTCATTCATTCATCTTAAATATCTTGATATTTATATTGCCTTAGGTAAAGGCTACTTTCTAAGGATTTATGCTAAATGGTATTTTAAACTTAAGAGATGCAATTCTGTGAAAAGTTTGCTACATATGTACCCAATTAATTGGAATTAATGCTTTTTATCTCATCTAGAGCCAGGATAATTGTAGATCATGAAAGTGTTGACTCAACTTTGTAGTGTCCAATTGGTGGATACTGCAGCAGGGTTTATGTCAAATGGTATTTTAAACTTAAGCTATGCATTCTATGACTTTCTTAGGTGACAGCTAGTTTCTAAGGATTTATGTTAAATGCTTTTTTTGAACTTAAGAAGTGCATTTTGAGAAAAATTTGCTACATTATATAAGTAAAATATTAATCGGAAATCATGCATTTTTATCTCATCTGGAGCCAGGGTAATTGTAAATCATCTAAGAGTTGACTCAATTTTATAGTGTCCAATTAATGCTTATTTAAATGCAATTTATAGAAGTTAGATAGGATCTATGAACTTATACTTTTGCCCATGCCTTTACATGATTATTAGGTAGATGACTGGGAAAGTGAAGAAGCAGAAGTAGATCTATATGACAGGGAAGATGTAGATTGGGATGGTCAATATTCAAGTGGTAGGAAAAGAAGGTCAGGATATGAAACTGTGACAATTGATGTGGACATCCTTATGAGAAAACTGAGGAAACCTCGGTTTGAAACTCAAGAGGAAATAAATCAGCGTATGCTATCTGTTGAAATGGCTGTGAAGGAAGCTCTTCTGGCTAAAGGGGAGAAACATTTCACTGACCAGGATTTTCCACCTGATGATCGTTCTTTGTATGTGGATCCAGTAAATCCTCCTCCAAAATTGCAGGCAAGTAGACATATTAGTATGTTCGAACAGCTTACAATTTCTTGTCATTATGTGTTGTTCGTGAGTAATATATACTCTTGATCTCAGGTTGTTTCTGAATGGATGAGACCGACTGATATAGTGGAATTAAGCTGTGTTAGTTCTCGGCCGTGTTTATTTTCTGGTTCTATAAATTCTTCAGATGTTTGTCAGGTATGGCCATCAGCTGTTATTATCAAGAGACTTCTGTTTAAACTATTAGGCTTTAATTTTCATCATAAATTGCAAGAGGAATCCCTCTTGTGACCTAGTTTAGAAAATAATTTATGTGAGAATTACTTTTAAAAACTTTGAAAATTAATTTTGCAGGGTAGATTAGGTGACTGCTGGTTTTTAAGTGCTGTTGCTGTTCTGACAGAGACGTCTCGTTTATCGGAAGTAATAATAACACCAGAGTATAATGAAGTGGGGATTTATACAGTTCGGTTTTGTATTCAGGTGCACACCCTCAACCTTTCATTAATTATAGTGCAGAATGCAGTAGCATTTTTCTGAGGCTGTACCCTTATGAGCAGTAACAATGATACATTTGCTAAATTCTGTTTGATTAAAAATGTGGCTGCGATGATAAACCTTTTCAGTCAATACTAGGCAAACTATTTCCTATCAATATTTGTGTATAAGTGTTAGTTTATGAGAAATTATTGTTCATATAGATCCAACTTAACCATATACTTTAATTATACTCCAGCTCTCTCTTTTTTTATTTGCTTAAGTGGGATTTTAAATTTTGAGTTTTAACTATCATTTTTTATAATTCAAGATGATATTTGTCACAACTGAAGTCACATCAATCTAAATAATCTCACTCCACTGACATTCTGAATTTCGTATTTCAGAATTTAGTAAGACAATCCATTATTTTTTCCATTTTTTATGTTAACTCATAGGTTTCCTGTATGTAAAAACTAGTGAAAACTTTATCAAGGATATTTTTACTCTATGTTGTCTAGGTACATTATACCCTATTCTTGTTCTTCCAAGGTTAATGCCAAATTGATTTCTATAAATAGTCATCCTATTACTTTTGTTTTTCAAGCATTGTCTTCCAATTTCTGTCTTATGTCTGATCAATTAAGGTCCCTTGAGCAAATCTAGGTTAATACTGAAAGAAGTTTCTCGTTAGATAATTAACGACTGCTAAATCATTCTAGAGTTTGCCTCAAAGTTTAAATAATTACAATAATTCTATGTTTTAACTGCATGTTTTACTATTTTTATTGGAGGATCGGGTAGAATTTGTTTGGGGCTTAAGGGTTACTATTTTCTGTATCGTTATGTTCTAATCTTCATGAAGATAGGTTTAGACCCTTGTATACATGTCTGGTAGCTAATGCTTTTGATGCTTTCTTTTATCTTTTTTTTGTTTGATCATTGTTAACTTCTAAAACCGAACTTGTTGTAGGGTGAGTGGGTCCCTGTTGTAGTGGATGATTGGATTCCTTGTGAGTCTCCTGGGAAGCCTGCATTTGCAACTAGCAAGAAACGGAATGAACTCTGGGTTTCTGTTTTGGAGAAAGCGTATGCCAAACTTCATGGTTCTTATGAGGCATTGGAAGGTGGACTTGTCCAAGATGCACTGGTTGATCTTACAGGAGGGGCTGGTGAAGAGATAGACATGAGAAGTGTGCAGGCACAGATTGATCTTGCGAGTGGACGGTTATGGTCTCAGTTGTTGCATTTTATAAGGGAAGGATTTCTACTGGGTGCTGGTAGTCCATCAGGGTCGGATGTACATGTTTCGCCTAGTGGAATTGTGCAAGGTCATGCTTACTCCATATTGCAGGTACGCTGGCTGATCAACATTGTCTCCTTTTTCTACATTAAACTTACTGTAATTGTACTGTTTTCCTACATTGGTCATCCAGGTAAAAGAAGTGGATGGCCATAAGCTTGTTCAGGTTCGAAATCCATGGGCTAATGAAGTTGAATGGAATGGCCCTTGGTCTGACACATCACCTGAGTGGACAGAGCGGATGAAGCACAAGCTCAAGCATGTGCCTCAGGTGCCTCTCTGTCTCACTCTATCATGGGTTGCTTTCCATTATGCTTTCCTTTTAACCCTTTTGCATGATGATTCTTTAAGGATTCATAAGTAGATAGATTACACTTGTATGAGTATAAACATATGGTACAAAAAATTAATTTCTAATTTTTTCCTTTGTCTGATAGTCAAAGGATGGGATATTTTGGATGTCTTGGCAAGACTTTCAGATTCATTTTCGGTCTATATATGTTTGCCGAATATATCCACAAGAGATGCACTACTCTGTACATGGGCAGTGGCATGGTTTTAGTGCAGGGGGTTGCCAAGATTATGAGTCATGGCATCAGAATCCTCAATTCAGGCTTAAAGCAACTGGCCCAGAGGCATCTTTCCCGATTCATGTGTTTATCACCCTCACCCAGGTATGCATTTTACTCATTTGTACACGAGCCTTATTCTGCATTTAGGCTTGTTCTTATTGTTATGGTCACATTTATGTTAGGGCGCCAGCTTCTCCAGAAAGAGTAATGCTTTCAGGAACTTTCAGTCTAGTCATGATTCTTCATTGTTTTATATCGGACTGAGGATTCTCAAGACTCGTGGGCGTCGTGCTGCATACAATATCTACTTACATGAGTCAGTTGGTGGTACTGATTATGTCAACTCGAGAGAAGTTTCATGTGAATTGGTCTTGGAACCTTATTCAAAAGGATACACCATTGTGCCCACAACTATACAACCTGGAGAAGAAGCACCATTTATTCTGTCTGTCTTTACAAAAGCAGCAATAACTCTAGAGGTTCTATGATGCATAGTTTTAGCACTTTCTGGCAGCTACTTTTGCGGATATGGTGTCCAGGCTTCAGTATCGCTTGACTAGCTTTGGTGCCATTGAGACTCCAGCCTACCAGTAGGTCGAGTGTGCCACAAAGTAGCTCGGATGTGGATCGATGGTAGAGTTTCTTCTATCCACTCTTTCCATGCTTTTTTTGCTTCATATTTGGTTTACTTCTTCAAAACATGGCAACTCTGAATCTTGTAGTTGGAATGCTTAGTAACCAAAACACCTGACCCAACCCTAAAACCAGAACTCAGCCTACCAAAAAATTTCAGGCTTTCATATCAGATCAGATGTGGGGAATGAGATAGAGAGTTTTGGGTTTATGTTAAAGACCCAACAGATCTGACCTGAACTGGTTTTGATGCTTTTTATTAATTATACACACATATATATCAAATATATGAAACATTATAATCACCCAAAACCCCTAAAGAATGTGGAAATGCAACAAACTTGAAGTTTTAACATTTGAAATTTTTAGGAAAAAATTTAACCCCCAAAAGTTGAGTCTCAAAAATCCCAGGAACCTGAAAATTCTAAAACCCAGCCAGTCCGAATCCCAATAGGTAGGTTGTTTCCCTTTAAAAAAGAAAATTGAGTTTAAGGTTTGGTTTGTATTTTTTATTTAATTATACAAATATATGAGAAATATTATAATCACCTCAAAATCCTAAAAAAGCCAGAAATGCAAGAAACTTTAAGTTTGTGAAATTTCAAAAACTCCAAAAAAGTGAAAATAACCAGAAACCTAAAATCTTTGAAACCCAGCTTGTTCCAATCCCCAAAAGTAATTTTTTTCCTCTATAAAATCAAAATTGAGTTTAAGGTATGTATTTGCATTTTTTATACCCCAGCCCGATCTGGGTCAGATTTGTTTCCTTAACCTGACTCAATACATGATGTGGCCACCCCCAATCCCTTTGGCATGTTATAATTGTAAACTTAGTTCAGAATGTTGCTGTCGATGTGTCATAAGTCCCACCTACCCATCCTGCCTTCTCAATACTTTGAAGTTATTATGTTGAAATTTTTTTAGGAAATAATCAAATATCTTTCCTTATGGAGAGCCAATCAAATCATGGGTGGACATAGGATATAATCAATTAGATTAGATTGATTTGATTGAGAATAATTTATTTTTTGGTAGAATAACTTTCTTTCTTTGATTAGTTATTCTTTCCTTATTTATGAATCCCATTGTAATTATAAAAGGGTGTATTGATTCATGAATAAAGTTGAGTGAGAATTTTTACAATTTTGTTCATCTTATTGCTTAAAAATGCCATTGCTCATTTAATGATATCAGTAATTAATACATTTCGATTTTGGAAATTTGACCTATAATTTAGGATCAGAAACTTTTCATTACTTATCTTTATGTTGCTTAGTTCAAAAGTTCAGTTGTTGTTGTGAAGTTTGGTTTCATTCTTATTTCGGCTTCCATTCAACAGGTTGGAGCTCATTGCTATGTACAATGCATTAGCCAAACCCTGTAAACCAACACGTCAAACCTTTATTCTAAGAATTACATATCTGTATCCGAATTCAGGCTACACAAAGTGGAGGCATAAAATTGCAGCACTTACTGGTAAGATTGTTGCTTCCTGAAGCTTGCATTGGCGGCACCCGTTGATCTATTTTAGACTCGAGTCTGTATATAGCGGCGGCAGGCAGTCTTGTTTGAAGAAACGGCGCCTGATAGGTGTAGGTATCATCCATGATGTATAGAAAAATAGAAAACAGTAGTGGAAAATAGCTAAAATATGGACATTGTGTTAACAGAAGGAATGCGGCAGCAAGTGTTTCAAGGGGATTGTGTTGCAGCTGCAGTTTTGTAGTTCCCCCATTCTCTCCATTATCATAGGCTTAGTTTTTATTATTATCATTATTATCTCTTTTGTGTGTAATCTATTCTCATTTTGTTGTAATGTTCAATTAGGTTCTTGATTCTTGTTGTCCTAATCACGTCTTGTAACTTTTTGATATAGCTTCTATTTCTGATATGTACTCGGGTAACAATTTTTGTTTCTCAGTTGTTTTTAAAAATCCTTTCCAAGGCTTGGAATTTGTGAAATTGGCTTGGAATTTTTTACTCTTTATTATTTTACATTTTAATAAATGACTTGTGCTTTCATCATCAATCAGAATAAGGACTTGATAATAGCACTACATTATCATTTTGTTTAGGAAAGTTATGTTGCTCGTCTTTAACGTTTCAAATAAAACATGCAAATAGTTTACAAATATAAGTATTATAAATTAGATAAGTTTTATTTCTTTATTTTATTTGATATTTATCTCGTTTATAAAAGAAATTCATTCTAATTTATCGTATTTGGGATTTGATTTTCAGATATTTGAGAAATTAGGAAGGTGCTATCTCGCTCTACCGTAGCCCTTGGTTCTTTAATTTATTGATCAATAATATATATATATATATATATATATATATATATATATATATATATATATATATACTTGTACATCTTACAAACTCTAGTTTATTATATATTATTAATAAATGTTAAGTTTTATTTATTTGACTAATGATCAGTCTAAATTATTAGAACGACTCCTAGGCGGTTAAGTAAAAAAACAAACTTTATTAGCTTTTAAAAAAACAACCTTAAAAGCTTGATAAATAAATAATTATGAGAATCATCAAATTCAACTTTTTCATTTGCTTCATGATAGGTCAAAGGTGCCATTGAGGCATAATTGAGTTGATTATTATAGAACAGATTTATTATAATGGGCAAAAAATCGAATCTTAGCGAAATTGAGACAATATCTTTTTCCGTAGTTGTCAATCACAGTTTTTCGATTTATTTCCTTATAAATGATCATGAGATCGATCGTGTGGAGATGCTGAGATGGCGGATTTTACTTTTTGCTATAATGATGGGTCGGATGCACAATGGTTGTACTTGACATTGAGGATTCGATTCTTCAGTAGTGTATTTATCAGACATTTACGGTGTTTGAAAACTTAGTGTGTTGGGTCGTTGATCTACGAGCCGATTCATTTTTTGAATTTATTTGGTGAGTAAAATGTAGGATCGGAGTCGTCAAGATTAGTCGGATTATAAGATCTAGATAGTTAGTATAAAAATAATAATATAAAATTGAATTCACAATCACAGTGGTTGAGATACGCACAAAATTATATCCGATAATTTTTCATAACTAAGACTTGTCCTTAGATATCTAAAAAACTACACATGCATAACTCCTTTCTACTTAATTGTAATCCAAGTGATTTAAATTCATCATTTTTTTGAGCCAGTAATTTATGATTAAGTTTATTACAATTTTTGTCATGCTAATTTTATTTAGTTTATTTTAATATCGAATAAATATTATTTTTTAATCATATTTAAATTTTTGTATTTTTTTAAAAAAATTAATGCAATAAGATAAATTGAACTGAATTAATAAATTAAAATACGGATTTCAATCAAAATTAAAATGAATTCATTTGGTAGACATGCTAATAAAGTTAAATGAATTTAAATGCGGATCAATTAAGATTTACTTTAATAAATTTAAAAAATCGAACCGAATTTTATATTCGTAGATTCGATTTAGTCATATGGAACGTTAATTTTTTTTTTAACGAATCGAGATTATATAATATCCGTTATCTCTCTTCCCACGCGTACTCACACGAACCCTACCCGCCGCCCTCGCCTTTCCTTTCCCGATCTCTTTTCCCTCTCTCACGGGTACGTCGCCGGCCTCCTTCCGCCGGCGGTCTCTCCCTCACTCTCGCTCTGCTCTGCTCTGCGTGTGCTCGGCGTGCGGTTGTCTCCGTCGTCGCCTGAGCACCCACCGCCGCCGGAGCCGAAAGAGGCCGCTTCGGGCCATCTCTTCCCTCCCTTTCCTCCCTATTTCTTTACTTCTCCCTCTCCCTGTGCCAGAGGTCCACCCCTGGCCGCCAGGAGCCAAGAGGGACCGAGCCCGGCCCTCCCTTCCCTCTCCCCTTATCCTTTCCCCCCTGTGTCCTGCCCCGAAATCCCACCATCCGGTGCTGCTTAGAGACGGGGCACAGCGAGGGGCTAGGGCAAGCCGTCGGCCTCTCCTTCTTGTTCTCTCTCTTAGCCACAGTCGGGCCCGTGTTTCTTGTATGAAGCCACCGCTGCTGTTGCTTTGCATCCAAGAAATCATCGCGACGAACGGATCTTGCCTTGCGCATCGGTCAAATTAGAGGTCGGAATTCAGTAATATTTTTATGGACACTATGTAAGATTGTTTAGTTTTGATTAATAGTTTCAAGCATTGAAACACCTATCCATTTCTGCTCAATTGAAGAAAAATTGGAAAATAAATACATGGTCTTATTATATTCTTGTTGTAGGTTTGTTCTAGTACTTAGGAGTGTATTTTGGATTAGGAAGGGAATAAAAGGTTGTTTGTTAGTAGTGTGAAATAAGTTTTATAACTAAGGTTGTGTAGAGATAGCTACATCAAGATTGGATCTATCAACTCTGAAGTCTAATTAATTTTTAAATTTTGTGTTACTATTGTAATAGAAATTTATCTTAACTTTTTCTAAAATATATTTATATTTATATTTCTAAATATCATTTGATGGGAGCACATTAACTTTTAGATCCTCAATCCTACTTGCTACTTGTATATTTGACATGGATAAATCTAAAATCGAACTCATTTACATATTCTTTGTGCATACATATAAATATATGTAAAAATAGATTCTACATATGCTGCTATAACTTATTTGTAAAACATTAAAATAGTGAAATGAGTTTTATTAGAAAGTAAACCATTGGAGGGTTAAATAACTCATATTCTTTTCATGCTATATATATGTGGGTGATTTTATATAGGGATTAACATGGGAAGAGTTTGATTTCACCAGGTAAAAATTGATACTGTGTTAATTCTTAGCTAAAATCTATCTTTTGACTGGATTACCTTTCATGCTACTTGTTAACTTTTGTACACCTTTAACTAAAGATCATATGCTAATATACAATTGAGTTAACGTAATCATTATAACAAAGGTAAATTAGGTTAGTTCCTTGGACTAACCGATAAAATGTAAATCCAAAATAAAATTCTTGTGATATAAAGATTTTAAGTAAAACAACAATGATTATAAATGGAGGAGAATGTAAATACTATAGAGTGAAAACATTGAGCATAACCTTTTATCAGAGTACCTGATTGTCCACATGATGAAGTTGTGGTTTTTTTTTTTTTTTTTTTTTTTTTTTGCAGAAGAAAAAGAGGTAGCATGCTGTCAACTGCACATCACTATTTATTTACACGATGACGCTAGATCATTGTATATAACTAGTGAGTGCTTTAGCCCATATGTTAGATGACGTTATTTTACATTGAGAATTTGATTTTAGTGATTAAGTTAGTAGATTTTTTGGTGATGATTAAAAGATTACAATTAAAAATATATTAAATTGTGATAAATAAGTGGAAACAAAAATAAAATTTTGACTAAAGACCAACTTTAAATTTATGCACATCTTTTTTGATTTATCTATCTTGCAATTTGTGCTCGCTATTGAGTTTGCCTCAGTCTCCAGATTTATAGACAAATGTTAATTTTAAAGTCATAGTTGGTTTCGGTCAGTGTACAAAGAAATGTTGATCTTAAGTCATTGTTGGTTTCTGCCATTATACAAAGTTGCTTAGAGATGCTCGATGTACCAATAGCGGATTTAACTTTATTTGTTGCATTTTTTGTTCTATTTGTATAACATTTTGGTACTATATTCTGTTGGAAAAGATATGAGTATATATGTTTTGTGAACATCTCTTACTTATCTTGCTTTATTGATTGCAGGTACACTTCTTAGTTACTTATTATTATACTGTCACTAAATGGGTACATCTCGGTAAATGGTATTACATCCTGGATCATGATAATATTGGCCTGAGCAAGATATATGCCTAACAAGCATCATCATGTAGTTGCCCATGCATCTCTTTTAGTTCCGGTGAAACCTTGCACCTTTGTCTGAAGGGAACTCTGAGTAGTCACCATTTTTGTTTCCAAATGTCGGCAGAGCAATGTTGATCAGTCTTCCTTGAACATAAGGGTAAAATGGACGCATTGCATGTCTCAGATGCCTTTCTACAGCAATAGTAATAAGTTTGATAAATGATACCATACCTCTTTCTGGGGCTGGTATTGATATCTTTTATGAGTTTATTGCTTCAGTTAATATATATCCAGAATCTTAATTTTCTTGACCAACCTTGCTTGATTTGTCAGGTGATACCTGCTTGAAGTTCAAATGGAAGCTATCCAATTTTAAAAATTCCAGCATGCACATGTCAGATGCAACCAAAGATTCTGGTGTCACAAATGCGTCATTTATAGGATCTAACCAAAGATTGCCTCACAAGCTCGGTCAACGACAACTGTCAGATGCATCAAAAAGCACTCCACAGTCTTTATATTTACCTGACGCAGAAGAAGATTCTGTATGTCAGAGTCTGGAGTCTCAGCCAATGTTGCTAAGGTCTCATCAAGCATATGATCCAATTGGGCAGCCTCAATTCTTCCATAAGGGTCGATATCTAAAACGACGGCACATATTAGTACACAAGTGTGATTTTGAGCCCTTGCATTCGCAAAGCACTACCAAAGTTTCACATTCGATTAATTGCAATAATTTGTCAGAGCAAATGCCAGGTGGGCCTTTGGTAGTTCATGATATGATTAAGCAGGAGCTACCTCTGGGAATGAAAGAATACATTTCATCAAATAGTTCTGTTCTTAAAGATGTTTTATTTGGTGATCATTCCATGTTTCCCAGAAGACCAGCACAATATCAAGCAATTCAGAATCTTCTATTCCTGTATGAACATGCTAGGAACTGCCAGAAGCAAGAAAATGATTGCAATTTCTTCCAATGCAGGAATTTGAAAAGTGCTCTTGCTCACATTTTACATTGTAAAGATGCTAATTGTGCCAAGGGTTGCTATAAGTACAAGAGCCTATTTGATCATTATGCAGAGTGCTCTAATAGTCTTTGTAGTGTTTGTGGTCCTGTGAGAGCAAGAATGGAAGAAATTTCTCAAAGGAATATTAGCAATGGTTTCACAGATTTTAAGACTTCTCTAGCTACTGTTGAAAGCATGGATCAAGAGGAATCTGCATGCAAACGTGCCAAAACTACAAGTCATTTTGGTCAAAATGAAACTTTTGGGGTCAGTGTAGAATCAATAAAACCAAACCATCATTTTGGAGGAGAGCTGCAAGCAGGTCAACTGGTGAGACTGCCTTTAGATACAAATGCTGGGAATCAGAAACTAATAGAAACTTGCACACTTGGAGATGCAAATATTAGTAGTGCAAAATTAGTGGAAAGACAAAATATGGATTCCACCCTTGGACATTCTGGAGAAAGATATGATGTCACTGAGGACCCACAAATTGTGATCAAAGAAAATCTTAGCATGGAACCTGATGAGTTAGAAAATTTAGCTATATGCTCTGAGCCAACAAATGAAATTCAGCTTGGGTTTCCTATGGTTGAAATCAGTGATGTAGGTAATGCCGAATCATCTGCATCTGCTAATGTGGTTGAGACAAGGATTGGAGTCCCACTTAGCGTGGAGCCAGATGAGTTAGCAAATGTAGCTATATGCTCAACAAACAAATGTAGTTCAACTTGGGTTTCCTATGGATGAAATCAGTGATGCTGGTAATGCGGAACTATCTTCTTCTGCTAATATGGATGAGGCAAAGACAGGATCACCACAACCAGTGACTTCTAATCTTGATACATCCACTTTGGAAATGCTTAGGGTTCACATAAGCAGTCTTGAGCAACATGTAGACCAGGTTAGTCTTCAATTTAGTGGAAATTGGGTCTTCAATATTTTTAGCTATTGTGCATGGAAGTTGCCAAGCCATATATAGGTTTCAATTTTAACTATCCTTATACATTTATGGATTATTTCCAATATTATAGTTCCAGTAGCTCATTGTCCCAGATTCCAATAAATTTCAAAATTCATATAAATACTTTTTTTTATCACTTTTTCCTATTTGTTGATGAATGTACACAAAACTCACTTGTCCTTGTATAAAAAAAACCATGAATCAGGTTTAAGCATTGGTGTTGTTCAACTGAATAAATTGTTATAAAATAGTAAACTAGAAGTTAAATGCTGGATGTTTAAAGTCTGTTAAATCCATTTTGGTTGCAGCTCTGTCTTCTATTTAAATGTTGTGTATGGAGAGTATATTCTGTATTAACAAATGTGTTTTTTTGGTAATTTGGTTAATCACATGAGCAATATTGAAGCATTGTGAATACTTGGTTATTGCTTGCTTCATTATTTGATAAATTCATTTTGCTCAATGTTGTTCTAGTGTGAGTTTGGTCTCAGTAACTAATTTTTCCTTGACCATTGGGGGTATGAGAGATTTCATTTTATCATCCATAATTTTTTATTTTTCTCAAAATCCTTTCTAATGCTTTGAATTTGTGAAATTGATTTCGTTTTAACTCTAATTATTTTACATTTTCATCATTAAGTATTGTGCTTTCATTAAACAGAATAAGGACATCATAAATATGTAATAGCACTACATTATCATTTTATGTAGTAAAGTTATGGTGTTGGTCTTATGAGTAAAGGGATAATAGTTTGTATCTTAGCATTTTAAATAAATTTCAAATAGTTTGTGAATAAAAGTATTTATGAATTTGTCAAAATTTCATTTTTTTTAAATTTATGGTCAATAAGTGTAAAAAATATAATATATATGCATATGTATATTTGTATTTACTTCTTTTAATATCTTACAAATTTTAGAATATTTAATTATTTTATTATATGTTATTTATAAATGATTGATTTACTATATTGCAAATGAGCTAAGTTTAATATCATCAAAGCATATAATTAAAACTACAAAACATAAAATTTAAAATGAAAGTTTGATTATTATGAAAATGCTGAGTTTGACGGATATGTAATATTCGAATTCTAACCAAAATCATATAATTCTGATTAGTATTTGCATTAGTAGAAATTATATAAAATCTTAAAGTAATTAGATACTTTGCGTCTTCCTCTTCCATTGAAACTTCTGCTCGTGTGTCATCCGCTACATCTGTTGGTAGTGGCATCATAAACATTAATGCATAATACTTAAAAAATTATTTTATAAAGTTCAAGATATTTAAACTACCATATGTTAAAAAGTTATTAAAACATTTAAAATTAATTTACATGAATAGGTATATTTATCTATTATATATCAAACATTCCATTTTATTTTTAGATATTATTCTTAGTCTAATTTTGGATATTGTAGCATATCTAATATTGTCAACTTTGTTCACAATTTATTCTAAATCTAATTAAATTTGTTTTTTTCTTTTAAGATATAATTATTTTTAACAAAAATTGACGTTGACTAGTTTATTGACTTTTTTTTTTTGAATTCTTTGTAATTCATTAAACTAGCATTAAAAGAAACCAGACTAGGAGGGCCGAACCAAATCCCAAATGGGTTGGTGCGGGATGCATGAATGAATGATGAATAAGAAAAAAAAAGATGGATTTCTCGTGATCCAAAAGGTTTTCTTAGAACCCTAATGCCTTCTTGCCTCTGAGTTCGGAAGCTTTGGATGCAAAATTGATGCTGAGTTTTCTTGCTTCCTCTATTAAGGTAATTGAGGCATTTAGGCATTTGTTTTTATGCTTTATGCTTCGTTTTGTTCAAGATTGTAGCTTTCATCGTGTCTTTCCTATGCATTGTGTTGTCATCATTGGTTATTATTTTAATGAAATAGTTTACTTTCTGGACCCTTTCTTTTTACCCTTTTTTCAGTGGTTAAGGTATTTAAGGAATTGATATTATTTTGTTTTCAGTTTGAACGAGGATTGTTGTGGCAAAGGATGTACTTTTATTATATTTTATCTTGCTTCAAGGACCAGTCCATCTGACTATTGGTTTAAGCAAAGAACTACATTTTGGAAAACTACATGAGCACGAGGAATAATGAAACCAACAACCCAACAATATCCTAATCAAATTGAATGTTAACTATGTATACTATTGAGTCAGTATACCATCTCTCCATCTTCTTTTAAAACAATCTTATGCTCAAGGTTGAGTAGTAATTCATTCTGGAATGTGTTCTGTCGCTTTCATGATTTATTCTCATTGATATTTGTCATGGCTTGTTGCATCCTCTCGTTGTTTGCTACACTGAACTCTTTAATCTCTTGGCAATTTACAGTGCGCAGAACTTCTTTACATGATTTGCAGAATATATTCATCTCTATTGTATTGTATTTTGTCTTGAAACCGAAGAATTAAGTACAATGTGACATAATATTTTTTCTGTTTTATTGCATTATCAACAACACATTTGCTATAAATGATCTTGTTCTATGTACCTGAATAAATGGCTACTAGACTGGAATCTTAGAAGAATTCTTTTATATGATTTCATACAGCATAGAAGGAACATGCTTTTCTCTTCCCTGATGACTGTTTCACATGTGGGGAGGCCAGAAAAACCACAAGAGATGAAATCAAGCTCTCCAACTTCAAGCACCAATGAAGAGAAAGTATTATGTGACATGTCACCGGGTATCTCATTCAGTTATAATGCATTTAAGAGCCCCGTGATTGGTGATCTATGTTCTGCTTCCCAAAGTGTGTAGAGTTATCAGTATCAGCAATTTTTTCATATTTTTAGCATTTAGTTACTTTAATATTGGCCTGTGCAGGATATATACCTAATGAGCACCATCGTGTAGTTGCCCATGCATCTCTTAGTTCTGGTGGAAACCTTGCACCTTTGTCTGAAGAAACTCTGAGTAGACACCATTTTGGTTGCCAGATGTTGTCAGCAGAACAATATACTGATTGTCAAAATGATCAGTTTTCACATGAAAATAGGAATAAAGGGATGCCTTGCATGTCTCAAATGCCTTTCTACAGCAATGGTAATAAGTTTCATAATGATATCATACCTCTTTCTCGGGCCGATATCGATAATCGATATATTTTATGAGTTTATATTGCTTTTCAGTTAATATATATCCAGAATCTTAATTTTTCTGACCTACCTTGCTGAATCGATTTGGCAGGTTTGAATTTCAAATGGAAGCTATCCAATTTTAAAAATTCCAGCATGCATGCATCAGATGCAACCAAAGATTCTAGTATCTCAAATGGGTCATCTGTAGGATTTAACCAAAAATTGTCTCACAAGCTCAGTCAGCAACAACTGTCAGATGCATCAAAAAACACTCCACAGTCTTTATATTTACATGCACAGCTGCATGACTTAGAAGAAGAGTCTGTATGTCGGAGTCAGGAGTCTCATCCAATGTCACTAAGCCCTCATCAATCATATGATCCAATTGGTCAGCCTGATTTTGAACCATTGCATTCGCAAAGCATTGTCAAAATTTCACATTCGATTAATTATAATAATTTGTCAGAGCAAATGCCAGGTGGACCTTTGGTAGTCCATGATATGCAGGATCTAGCTCTGGAATTGAAAGAATGCATTTCATCAAACAGTTCTAATCTTACAGATGTTTTATTCGGCGATCATTCCATGTTCCCAAGAAGACCAGCACAATATCAAGCAATCCAGAATCTTCTATTCCTGTATGAACATGCTAGGAACTGCCAGAATCAAGAAAACGATTGCAACTTCTTCCAGTGCAGCAATTTGAAAAGTGCTCTTGCTCACATTTTATATTGTAAAGATGCTAATTGTGCCAAGCGTTGCAATAAGTACAAGAGCCTATTTGATCATTATGCAGAGTGCTCTAATAGGTTTTGTAGTATTTGTGGTCCTGCGAGAGCAAGAATGAAAGAAGTTTCTCAAAGGAATATTAGCAATGGCTTCACAGAATCTAAGACTTCTCTAGGTACTGTTGCAAGCATGGATAAAGAGGAATCTGTCTTTCAACGTGCCAAATCTACAAATCATTTTGGTCAAAATGAAACTTTTGAGGCCAGAGTTGCATCAACAAAACCAAACCATCATTTTGGTGGAGAGCTGCAAGCAGGCCAACTGGTGAGACTGCCTTTAGATACAAATACTGGGAATCAGAAACTAACAGAAACTTGCACACTTGGAGATGCAAATACTAGTAGTGCAAAACTAGTGGAAAGTCAAAATATGGATTCCATCCTTGGAAATTCTGGAGAAACATATGATGCTACTGAGGACACACAAATTGAGATCAAAGAAGATCTTAGCGTGGAACCTGATGAGTTAGCAAATGTAGCTATGTGCTCTGAGTCAGCAAATGAAGTTCAGCTTGGGTGTCCTATGGTTCAAATCAGTGATGTTGGTAATATCAAATTTTCTGCAGCTGCTAATATGATTGAAACAAAAATTGGAGCCCCACTTAGTGTGGAGGCTGATGTGTTATCAAATGTAGCTATATGCTCTCAACAAACCAATGCAGATCAACTTGGGTTTCCTATGGATGAAATCAGTGATGCTGGTAATGTGAAACTATCTTCTTCTGCTAATGTGGCTGAGACAAAGACAGAAGCCCCCCAAATAGTGACTTCTCTTCTCGATACATTCACTGTAGAAATGCTCAGAGTTCACATTAGCAGTCTTGAGCAACATGTAGACCAGGTCAGTCTTCAAGTTAGTGAAAATTGGGTCTTCAAATTACTTAGTTATTGTGTATGGAAGGTGGCAAGGCCATATGCAGTTTTAGATGTTGACTGTTCATATGATTTTATGCATGATTTTCAACATTTTAGTGCCAGTAACTCGACATCCCAAATTCAATAAATTTCAAATCCTAATGCTCAGGATTCCAACTACTGATGAAGCTTTTGCTTTCCTGGTCAATTTCCTTGAAATGTTTCTTATTTTAAATCTTTATTGATTTTTTTGTCTGTGAATTTTGTTTCCATCCTGCAGTATATAGTTGTTTCTACTATTGCATTAACATTATTTCACAAATATGTTTGTAACACCTTTTTTGAGACACCTGTTTGGTTGACTTCTTCATATGGTAGTCTTCCAATTCTTCATTTGGCCGAGTTCTTCATGAATATGTTCTTCATTTGACTAGGCAAGTGCTAGTACAAAATTCAGAAACACAGCCGTTGTGTTCAGCAATGCATATTATTCTAAATGGCCACTGCCTAGGCAAATTCCTCAAGCAACCACCTCACCTGGTTGCTAACTGTTAGGAAGCCTTTTAAAAAACAGCCTAGACGGACTTCTTAGACACCTGCATGGACTGCTTAAACAGCCCAGAAAGATGGCTTAGGCTGACCGGATGGCATGCCTAGGTGGCTCAAGAGGGTGTAATGTGTTTATTTAAAAGTGGTTGGTTAATCCTAATTCTCCTCTTAGCCATGTTTGTTGAGCCTTCTATCTCTTGCACTTTTGCCTCCCCTTATTACCTGGTGCCAATGGCTTTTACCAATTTTTGACCATCTTTTCTTCCTTCTCTTGCTTAAGTGTGTTCCCTAATCTTTCGTCTATTTTTTCTTATTCATTGCTCAATTTTTTCTCATTTAATTTAGGTGCATAGAATAATTTGACTCTAGATATTTTGATGCTTTCTGTCAGCTTGTGATCAGAGTGTTTTCTTAAGGTTCCAACCATGAATGTACATGTATCTACTTTTTAGCTGAAATACAAATCTTACTTGTCCTTGTGCAAAAAAAATGCATCAGGTTCAAGCATTGATGCTGTTCAACTGAATATATTATTAAAAATTAATAAACTAGAAGTAATTGCAGTGGAAGAACATCAAATAGCCTATTCAATGCTTGACGTTTGAAGACTGTTAAACCCAATTAGCTGCACCTCTGTTTTCTAGTTAAATGTGGTGTATGGAAGTTTATTGATTCTGTATATATCAAATGTGATTTTTTAAGATAATTTGATTAATGACATGAGTGTTATTGAAGCATTGTGAATATTTGGTTATTGGTTGCTTCTTCTTTGATAAATTCCATTCTTATATAGCCCAGGTGTCCAGGTATTTCTACTGATAAATTCCATTCTTGTACAATGTTGTTGTAGTATGGGTTTGGTCTCAATAATTAAAATTTCCTTGATCATCTGGAACTGGAAAACTTGTGTCTTTTATTGGCAAACGTGCCTCTTGTCTCGTTGCACATGATTTTGTTTTTTCTGTTGCCAATTAATTTTTGCTTGGCTGGTCATCTTATTCTGCAATTTGGCCATGTTATTTAGGATAAAGCAAAGAAAGACAAATCCCAGGATATGGAACACCTGGTAGATCAGAACTTGTGCAGTTTGTGCAGGATGGAGAAACTTACTTTTGAGGCTCCACCTCGTTATTGTTCATCGTGTTACAAGTTAATCAACCCTAGGGGAGTCTATTATACCATGAGAAGTTTGAAGTACACAGATTATGAGTGTGGTGCAAAGATCTCTTTCTGTAGCAAGTGCTATGGTTCCTCTGGTGAGAGTATCAAGGTTGCTCGTCAAGAAATACGAAAGGTGAATTTGGAAAGGAGGTTGAACTATGCTGAGAGTGATGCTGAAAATGAATGGGTAGGAGTATCTGAACATCCAAAATTTATATTTTTCTTCTTTTCTAATTAAACTGTAGCTTTACTGACAAATGTTTTCCAGTGGGTCCAATGCGATAAGTGCAAAGCATGGCAGCATCAAATATGTGCTCTTTTTAGTGGAAAAAGGAAGGATGCATTGCAATCTGAATACACTTGCCCAAAGTGTTGCTTGCACGAACTGGAATGTGAGATGCATAAACCAATACCGCAAAATGCAGTTCTTCGGGCAACTGATTTGCCAAAAACTATGATGAGTGATCATATAGAAAATTGGTTATTTGAGCACCTTCAACAAGAGAGAGAAGAAAGGGCAAGGAAATTACAAATAACTGTTGATGAGGTATTTTATTTATATCCATAGTGAGACTTATATGTTATATGCCAAATAATATAACCTTATTTGCTTAACTATATTTTCCATTCTTCTTATCAGGTGCCTGGGGCCAATGATCTTGTCATTAGAGTGGTCTCATCGGTTGACAAGAAAGTGGAAGTAAATCCAGGTTTTCAAGAGGTTTTTAAGGAGGAAATGTATCCTGCATATTTTCCTTACAAATCAAAGGTGTGACTTTGAATGTACACTTTGTTTTCTTGCTTTTTTTTTCTGCATTAATGTACTAATATGGTATTTTTATGATGAATTTGTTTGCCTTTCAGGTTATTCTGTTATTTCAGACAATTGAAGGTGCAGATGTTTGCCTTTTTGGCATGTATGTTCAAGAATATGGCTCAGAGTGTTCTTTCCCAAATCAAAGGCGTGTTTGTATTTCATATATAGATTCTGTTAAATACTTCAGGCCTGAAATAAAGGCTGTTACAGGAGAGGCTTTGCGAACCTTTGTTTATCATGAGATCCTGGTAAGTAAATTTGTAACTATTAAGCTTACTTCACATTGCCCTTTTCTATTGCCACCAAAAAGTATTAACGGATGATGCTCCAACATTACATGTCCTGTTTATCTAGATAGGGTACCTTGACTACTGCAAGAAAAGAGGTTTTACCAGCTGCTATATATGGGCTTGCCCATCTCTAAGGCAAGACTATTATATTCTATACTGCCATCCTAAGACACAGAAGACACCAAAATCTGAGAAGCTTCGTGAATGGTAAGTACTATCCCATTCCATATGCCTCAAAGTTATGCTCTAGTATGTGTACCATGCCATTAACTTAATCTGATGATAACAGGTACCAAGTTATGATACGCAAGGCCATAAAGGAAAAAGTAATTCAGGAGCAAACCAATCTATATGATCATTTCTTTGTTCCCACTAGTGAAAGCAAAGTTAAGGTTACTGCAGCTCATTTGCCATACTTTGATAGTGATTTCTGGCCTGGAAAAGCAGATATTCTTCTGGAGGACAAGAACAAATCTCAGGCCAAAGGCACAAAGGCAGTGATTGAGAGAGCACTAAGGGCTGCCAAACGGGATGCATCAACAGGAAATCCAAAGGATATTCTACTTATGCACCAAGTGAGCCTCTTCTTCTCTGTCTGTTTTCCCCCACCCTTTTTACTTGTTTCATTCTTTGTTTGCTACATTTCCATATTCAAATTTTGCTATTAGACTTCTCTTTGGCCTCTCTTTCCCCACTTCATCAGGCTGTCTCCTATCTGTCTTAGATATAGATTGAGATGGCATGCATAATTGTGTAACACATGCTTTTCTGATGTTTATGTGAATTATCGTTGGCCTTTCCTGTGGAGATGCTTTGCAAATCTGGCTTGCTAGTCCTTGACGAGCTACTGGATTTTGCATGCTGATTCCTAATCTTATCAGACTCTTAACTCCGAATATTTTTTTATCTTTCATGGCATGAAACAATTGCATTTTCTCATCATATTTCTTGATTAATCAACAGCTTGGAGAAGTTATCCGCCCAATGAAGGAAGACTTTATCATGGTTCACTTGCAACACACATGCAAATATTGCTATCAACCTATTATGTCTGAAAAACAATGGGTCTGCAGTGTCTGCAAAAATTTTCAACTGTGTGTGCGGTAAGTAGTTTATCTCCTTTTGTGCCAGTTTTCCCCCTTCGGTGCATATGTGATTGTTTATTTGATAATTAAATTTCACTGTTTATGCTGGATGTACCTGCAAACTTGTGGCTATTCTCTTTCACTACATCTGTAGCATGATCATGTACCAATACACTTTTTAAACTTTAGGTTACTTTCAGTCACATGACTAACTAAAATTCCATTCAATGTTTAGTGAAGTTGAACCAATGAAAAATACTGATTATTCAGAAAAAATTATCATGCTAGTTTCACATTCTTATGGCTCCATCCCTTGACCCCACGATTTATTTGAATTTTCAATGTACACATGAATGAAGCAATGTGAAATTTGTTCAACATAGAATTTATTTTATTTACCCCACTGGATTGCTGTGCCATTTAGCTATTACCATCAAACACGTTCATGTTGCAAAATGCAGCCATTTTATTTCATGTCTACTGGACTTGCTACACTTACATCTTCTTGTAACATATTGGGCTCGTCTAAGTAGTCCTATTTATCTACTTTACTACTTCTGGATGTGTTTCTGCATTCAGTTACAGACTCAAAATGCTCTACATTGTCATATTTGTCATTCATGTGCTCTAGTATTTTGTCCAAGCTTAGCTACATTTTTTAGTCAGTCAAATAGCTGTCACCTTACAACTTAATGTTTAGCTCAAGTGCAAATCTGTGATGCCAATCTTTCTTTGTTTGGGTTTCTTAGGATTCATTGTTGCATGGAATCTTCTTTCTTGAGAATGCTAAATGCTATTTCTAACACTGAAATGCTTAAATAAAATAGGAAGAAAACACCTCGAACAAACAAGTAAAATGATATGGCACGTTTACAGAAAGAACCTTTTATAATTGATAGGTAGTTTACTTAGATGATTGTTGTTGTTTTCTAATTCTGTGCATTTTCCACTTGATTTTGTTCTGGTATAACAGGTGTTATGATAAGATGCAGGATCTTGATAAGAAGGATAGACACCCTATTACTGCTAAGGAAAAACATTCCTTCCAATTAGTGGAGATAGATGTTCTTGCAGATACTTGTGATGAAGATGGAACTATCGAGAGCAAATTGTTTGATATAAGGACTGGGTTTTTAAATTTTTGTCAAAATGAGCAATATCAGTTTGACACCCTCCGTAGAGCAAAGCATTCAACTATGATGATCCTTTATCATCTTCATAATCCAATGGAATGTGTGTTTACATCTTCTTGTGCCATGTGTCATGGTAGCATTGATGGTGGACAAAACTGGCACTGTATGAACTGTCAGGGTTACCGCCTTTGTGATTCTTGCTATTTGAAAGGGACTTCTCACCATCAGTTGGTTAGTCACACTATGTTGCCTGGGATCAATCTGCAGCCAAAGCCACAAAGAAGTGGAAGATCAAACGTTCAAGTAAGTCCAATTTTTTTATGCATTTAAACTTGAAGTCAGAAGATAGTGTTGCTTCTAAGCAACCTTCTTTGTTAAGAGTTGAACAAACTGTTTCAGTTCTTGCCTTCATCAGTGTGATCTTTATATGCACAAAAGCCCTCCAACACCTTTTCTTATATTTTGATCTCAACTTTTTTCAAGACCTTATCATGTTTAATTAGGCATTTCTGGTTCATCTTTTACTATCTTAGCAGCTGCTACATGCACCACTTGGTCTTCTACAATTTGGATTAGCTCCTCAAATGCAAGTTTTTTGTCTTTAGGTGCATGATATCCTTCAGTTCCAGTAATTCTGTTGCTAGAAAATTCAAATCCTTGTATATCTTGTCAGTTTCTTGTAACATCATGAACTCAGTCAATGTCTGTTGATCAGTAAATCTGTTCCTGATTGAAATATAACTGTTTATCAAGTATAATATCAGTTTTCATGTTTTGGGGTTTAATTTGTCTAGGTTGCTCAGTTTATCTTTCTTTTTCCTAGTATAATAATATATCAAAGATAGGAGAATTATAGTCCTGCGAGCATATCTTGATCCAGTTACTATTTATGAAAAAAAACGTTTTTTATTTGAATATTATTTTTAGATACAAATGTGCAAATTATTATGTTATTGACAGTTTTTGTTATGCATAAACAATTATCTATTCTGTCTTTTAGATGTATTCCTGGTATCCATTGTTGTAGTAGAACATAGTAGATGCTAATCAACTAGTTTTGATAATTGCTGATATGGCACTCTAAACTTTCCGGTGATATACTTGAACTGCTTTCGTGTACATTTAACGGTAACATCTGTCAAATATCAGATTGTCCTTGATGCATTGCTTCATGCTGCAAAGTGCTATGCTCCTCGATGCACATATCCATATTGTTTGAAAGTCAAAAAGCTCTTCCTCCATAGCAGGAGATGCAAGGTGCGTGCTTGTGGTGGTTGTATATCATGCAAGAAGATTTGGGTACTTCTTCAGCATCATGCTTGTATTTGCCAAGACTTAGATTGCCATGTGCCTCGATGCAGGTACATATTAGCTACTTTTTTTGTTTGCTGTTCTTCCTTAATCCCTGATGGTCATTGTTGGTTTGTTGATACTTAGGGATCTAAAGGTTTATAAAATGAAGGTGAGACATGGAACATAAGAAAGTATCAGACCACATGCTAGGGTTTCTGCATCTGCTAGTTGGAACTGACGTGCAGTTTCTGAGTTTTAGGAAGGGTATTCTTTTGAATTGTTCAGAAGATTTATTTATCAAAGTTAGGAGTTCTTGTGCAGGATGATGATGGTGGCACCACTACTGTCGTCTATGGATTGTCACTGCGGTCTGAGTAGCACTGCTTGACCTGCCACTGATAATTTTTTAGAATAGGCATCCTTAGAGGTTGCTAAGATGATTCAATTATCAAAGCTGATAAACCCGCAGCTGCTGTCGATCGACTTTGGTTTTTTTTAAATTGCAAATCTGAAGGTATATGCAGAAGATGAAGAGCATGGTGGTGTTTTTGAATCCACTATTGACCAGATGACCAGTTTGCAAGATTTTTGCTGGAAAATGACATTGTCAGAGAGACATTAAGTTAGATTTAATTATGGGAGTATGTAAACTAGCAATTTTAGTCTGATTCATGCCTGGATTGGAAGTGGAAAGGACCCTAACTCCCTAACGGCTTGTAAATATGGAGCCCTGGAGAACTGGCATACTGTGCCGCCGACGGTAACGCAGCATTCTCGCTGCGCGCCGAGGAAACATAGCCGATCAATTGGTCACCAGTTCCTAGGGCGAAAGCTAGAAACTAAGGAGCAAGAAGATGACTAAAGGGGGTCAGTGTCCAGGCTTCTTGGACAACATGTGCATTAGTTTGAATTATGTAATCGCATTTGATTCTTTTTATCTGATCAATAATTTTGTGACCAGGCAAAATTTTCATAAATCTATAGATTTCTTTAAACCTTGTTTCTGTGTTCGATGGTAAGTCTGTGTTGCTCCTCATTTTTTAAATTTTTTTTTCCTTTTTTGGAGTGATCAATAATTTGAGTCTTGAGCTTGCATTGTGTTGTATAGTTGTTTGATGCATTGCCACAGCAATCAAGTGCTTCTGAATTGTATAAACTTGTCGATGCATTGCGTTCGAAGTTGTTAAACTTACAAACTGTTTGTCATAAATTTTAATTTGTTATTTGCCTCTAAAGTTGCAGTAGTACTCATTAAAGAGAGTTAAAAGTATTTACTGTAGTGTAGATTTATTAAATCATGAAAAGTTTTTCTGCAATGGATTTATCATTATCATTATTTCTTTATTTTGCCATTAAATTAACTCTTAAAATACCATAATTGGGCTTCTTGCTGGGTCATTGGACCAGCCCACTGGCCTTTTTTATTTCTTTATTTTGCCATTAAATTAACTCTTAAAATACCATAATTGGGCTTCTTGCTGGGTCATTGGACCAGCCCACTGGCCTTTTTTATTTATTTATTTTGCCATTAAATTAACTCTTAAAATACCATAATTGGGCTTCTTGATGGGTCCTTGGACCGGCCCACTGGTCTTTTCCCCTCATAATTGCCATTATTTTTCAGAAATATGGTGAAAACCCGTTTAATCTCCTCCTCGTTTCAAAAGCCATGGCGATCGCCTATCCATTTTGAGTCTTAAACACTGCTCTGTTGTCACTTCAAAATGATCGCGCTCTAGGGTTCAACGCGAAGGTGATTGGGTATCGCTGCCCGTCTCATCGTAGGATTTTGTTGTATTTGTACAAGGAAATGTCCCGAAGAAGGGGGAAAACCCTAACTTGCGTTTTATCTTGGAGGATCGAGCCACTCCATTGCTTCTGAACGCGAGTTCCTGCCATAACGCACCTTTTATGATTTACTTTTGTAATAAAATGACTAGTGTAAGCTCTATTGGATGCTTGATATTACTGGGTTGCTGAAACTTCTTTCTTCTTTTTTGTTTTCTTTTTTCTTTTTGGTCCTCAGCTCTTTTGTTTGACGTTGGCACACCCTAGAGGGGTTTTCTAAGATTAGTGTAGATGACTCAGTTGGCCGCCTCGTTTGTGCAAGCATGTCTCAAGGTATGATCTGAAGAAAATCTATACAATTTTTTCTCTTGCCGGTTGGACTTTGTATTTGCTTAAGATTATCATTGGAGACCATTGAATCTTCTCTATTATGTTTCTTTATGTTGACTTTAATTTTACTGCATTTGTTTCCTATATGCTTAGTTATGCGAGAGAAACTCAAGTTACTGAATTGGGATAATTTTCTAGGGTTTAAATGAACGCCATCTCACCAGTGCTATATATTTGGAAGCTGAGAGTGGGTTCAGAAACACCCTTAGTAGGAGTATAAGGTAATATACATGTTTCTTGTAGTTGAGTTTAAGTTTCAGCAGATGTAACCCTTGTTAGTTAACCCATTACTCTGGCAGGTTTAGCAAATTTCTCCACTCTAAACTTCTGAAATGGTCTTCCCGCCACAATTGCCAGAATCATACATCTGCGAAGAAGCTATTGGATGAAGCTCTTAATTATAGCACAGCAAGCACAACTGAACGGTCTAAATTCTTGGATAAAGTACATACTGTTGTCTTACTCTTTTCGGAGTTCATTGATGCTAATATTTCAATGAGTCTGAAGCTGCATTTGTACATAAATGACTTTATATCATTGGTCATTTAGATAATTTCTTCTTCTCTATGTTCTTTTCTTGTACTTCATTGCTGCTAATATTTTGATGAGTTTATGTTGTACGGTACCTTTGTCTTTGCGAGATTGTTTAATTTTCTTCTGGTAATTTCTTCGTTGGCATGTATAATTATATAGACAATCTTAATGTTCAAATTTGGAAGCAACCAAAAAGTGAAAAATAAAAACTGAAAGAGTGAGGCTTAGGTAGCATGTGAAGCTTGCATCTAATGTACTAAATAAAATATTCAGTTTTTTATGTCCTTACGTACTTGCTTATATTCTCAACGACAATGGCTTTAATGGGTAACAATGACAAATAAGGATTTCTTTATCTTCAGGGCTATAGTGTCATAGTGCTATAGTTGTTTGGATTCAACCAATTTAAGATATACATATCCTAGATGATGACCATGATGCAGTGCTGATAAATGTTGAAGGCCCTGCACGATGTTAAATTAATATTTTAATGGTTGAGCCATGTTGTTCTTTTGTTTCTCTTGGGACTTTCACATTTTATGTTAATTCCTGTTGCAACCTTGCTGCTTGTAGATCTCAGTTTTTATGGGTTATATTGACATCAAAGATCTAGTTGAACAAGAAAAAAATCGACAATTGACCACTGTATCCTTGGCTGATGCGTTTGAAGAATTTGATCCAACACTGATCTGTGCAAAGTTTCCATGTATTAAAGTGGGCAATGCCTCTTCAGTGGGACTGTACGAGGAGGTTCCACATGCTGAACAAGTGAAGCTTTTAGGATCTGATAGCTGCAATGAATATCTTCCTATTACCAGACCTAAATCGGAAGGACTTGATAAATTTGTGGTTGATGGTTTGCAGCCATTCAGTCCAGTCACTGTAGATTCTCTGCCTCCTGAGGAAGATAATTCAAATGTAATGCTATTTGATTCTCAAGTAGCACAGTCAGATGCAGAAACAGAGGGAAACACACAAGAAACTAGCCAAATGCCACTTGAATCTACAACTAGTGAATCTGTTTTAGACAAAACCATTAAAAGTTTACTAGGGATAACCAGCAGAAAGTGGCGTCAGCTTGAAGATAGTGGCTTTTACACGGTGAAATTTTTGTCAGACCATTGAGATCACCTTTTTCTCTTCTTTAGCAATTTTGCCTGTGTGATCTTTGTATGCTTTATGTAGGTACGGAAGTTGTTGCATCATTTCCCTCGAAGTTATGCTGATCTAAAGAATGCCCAGGGTGCAATATATGAGGGGCAATATCTGATGGTTGTTGGAACTGTTTTATCTTCTAGGTCAGTTGTATTCAAGAACTAAAACATGCAAATTAAATCTTGATATACCGCTTCATAAAACTCTTTGTGGTCTCTTTTGGTGAATGTTAATTATATGCATTCGATGCTTTATGGATTCTTAGAGTTATTCGGAGCAACAATCAACTTAAGTTCCTTTGTTTTCTTTTTAAAGTCCATATATTATATTAATGTCAATTAAGTGGGCTGTAGTTCTTGTTCTCTTTAGTTTTTTAGTTTCTTCTTTTGATTGATATTTGACTATGCAAACTAAGGAACACTAAATCTTAAATAGTGGCTGAAAATGATGCTTAACCGTCTTTTTTATTTCAATTTATTTATTTATTTTATTGAACATTCTGTTTCTTGTTTACTAGGGGAATCAAAGCTAGCTCATCTTTCTCTTTCCTTGAGGTTGTTGTTGGTTGCGAGCTCCTAAATGATGGCCAAGTTTCCAAAATTGAGGATGATTGTGGCACCGAAAATAAGAAGATGGTTTACTTGCACTTGAAGAAATTCTTCAGTGGAATACGCTTTACATATCAGGGTTTTCTTAAATGTATTGAATCAAAATATAGAGAGGGAGATTGTGTATATGTTATTGGTAAGGTGAGTAGTGCAGAGGTTCACATTATTGATTATCAATTGATTATTTCATGTTAAACTGCTCTCCATCTTTGTCAAATGGTACTTTCAGCAGTTTTTGGCATTCTTGTTCATCTTTTATATTGAATATTTTAATTATGTTCTTTAGCTTCCATTTAATTCTATCCCTTGATATCTTGATCATACCTCTATGTGGCGATCTGACCAAGACTTTAAAATAACATCTCCATCCATGTTTTTTCCTTGTACTTCAACTAAACTGAGAAAGGCTTCAAAATAATCTGGTGTTTCCTTTAAATGTCTCAGTAAAATCTCTATGTGAATAAATAATATACTTGAGTGTCATCATGTGGACATCCGGGTTGTGACCTAGGGACCCGCGGTTCGATCCCCAGCTACGGCGTATTTGCAAGAATTTTCTTCCAAATGGGGAACGCAATCAAAGGATGCTGGGCATCTGGATTGGCCGCCGTATGCGCTTTCCGATTTACCCTGATAGTCGGTGGGAAACTTCGGTGGGACCGGACCGACCACCCCCAGGGATTGAGTCCATGAGACTGACTGAGATTTATCATTTTTTTTAGTTGCAAAACAGTTTGATAGCATCATAACTGCTTTTGTTCTGTGGCAACATAAGTTGATCTGTGTGATGGTCCTTGATAGCCATAGTGTGTTGCACGACAATGAACTGCTCAAGGATCACCTTCCTGAATGTGATCCTCCAAACAACATAATCAGTAAACATGTATGATTGAACCTGCTGGCTGTTTGTAGCAATTCTATCATAATTCGTGTCTTTGCTTCTTGTCTTATCATCTGAAATCTTGAATGTTTAGGTTTGGAAGAAGCGTACAGAAGACCATTATGAAATGAGAGAGTACAATGTTGATACCCTTATGGAGGAAGGAAATGTAAATATGCAAAGAAGGCCATTTCCTCTCTATCCTTCAAAAGCTGGTTTAGATCAAAAATTTTTCAGTGACATAATGTCGAGGTTAGTTCACTTAACACTGTTTCTACCTAATGTCACACTATTTCTCTCTTTTGTTTTCATAAGGAGAGCTCTTGTTCCTATAAATATTGTCGTGTTCTACTGTTGAATGCATTGATCAACTTTTTTGAGCGTTGATCATTAACAAAATCTCAAATTATATGGCTTTGTAAAATGGCAACCTTGTATTGATACATAAACCTTTTTCCATTTTAAGAAGTTTATCTTTTTCTGTAAGGGGGTCATAATTCTACAACCTTTATTCTCTTAGATAGTAACTATCTATGACAATATTGATATGCATGTTGTTCTAATTATATAGGTGTCAAGTTGATGAAACATACCAAGAAACTTTGGAATATTATTAGTGGGAGGAGAATACGAAGAGATGAGATGACGATTTTTAAAATTAATTTATTTTCTATGTCTTGTGCATCTTCTATACACATAATATATGATTTTGATTGGCTTGTAAAAAGTTTATCAAAGAGCCCCCATACAGCTACTATGGTGGTGGGTTTTCAAGAAAAAGGAATATATAACAACTCTATTATTATGATAAAAGATATGTATGGTAATGTAAGACGACCAAGGGTCAACTAACAATCATATTCAAGATACCACCTCTTTGGTATATGTTATTTGCAATGTTGTGTTAATTGATGGGAGTATAACTATTGTAATTCAAATCTTGATTTGGGTCGAAAAACCTTTTGAAACTAAGAGGCATAAAATAGGTAGAACCATAATTGAATATTTGAAATGTAATATCATGGACATAAAAGAATTAATGAAATAGTTAAAATAGATGAACATGGAATCTTTTGTAATCAAGACTTTTAGATATCTTTGATTTCTTGTTCAATAATGTTGATCAAGGTAATAGAATAAAAAAGGGGCTGTTGAGTGGAAACTTTGAAGTTTTGTGTGATTGTCCTGTTTTCTGTTGGATAAAAGGAGAAGTTTATAAGATTATGATATTGTGTTTGCTACTTTATGGTTATCCTTGGACTGTAAGGAATTAACATGTGGCAGAAATGGAAATGCTAAGGTGGATGTGTGAACTTATTAATACTTGAGAGAAATTAGGCATAGCTCGAATAGACTATTAAATGAGAAAAAATAGGTGAAGATACTGTGAAAATGTTCAAAGACGATAAATAGATTATTTGAAAATTATTTCTTTTATAGGTTTATATAGAGCTCAATGGAGGAATAAGCTTTGCGTAGCTAACTTCAAATAGTTGGGATAGACATGGGTTAAGATTAATGTAGCATCGATTCCAAATATTTGGGATAAGCACAGGTTGATGTTGATAATTTCAGGAAAAAAGATCGATGTTTATTCTACAAAAAATCACAACATATATCAATCATTGTTCTGATATACTTTCACATCATATGTGAAGCTCTTTCTGACAGATAAAATTATATGTGTGTGTGTATAGGTTTACTATTACATAAGATATAATCGAATATTTTTATCGAGACACACACACACACACATATATATATGGAATGTAATAGTTTTTAATACTGGGACAATCAAGTTGTCATGTCCATGTGCATACCTTCAAATCCAGTATTCCATGGGAGGTCAAAAGTAATAGCTTCATGTGAGGGAAAGGGTAGCTCGGTGCACGAAGCTCTCGTCAATACGGGGTCCTGGGGAAGGGTCTATTGTACGCTGCCTTACCCTGCTTTGCAAGAGACTGTTTTAGAGACTCGAACCCGTGACCTTTAGATCATACGGTAACTTTACCATTGCACCAAGGCTCCCCTTCATCTGAGTGAAATCCAATGAAATTGTCACCTTATTCGTTAGCTCTAATAATCAATTAGATGATTAATTAAATGATCTGCTAATCAAATCCTTTCAGGATCTTCAAATTAAATATGTAATTCTCAAATTAAATATATATGTAACAAGCTGAGGTTAAATAATATCTTTGGATACATTTGGGGATGTGTCATAGACCTAATTGTAAATATGTTAGAGATTCCATTGTAAATATTATATATTAGAAAGGGTAGATCGTAATGTTGCCAAATAATACAAATAAAATAGAGGAGGCTACCTAGTGTATCAATCCCTAATAATTTTCTGATTAGCTTCTTCTGCATCAAACTTTCAAATAACAGTGAAATTTTCAGTTTGACTTTCCCAAAATGCAGATTCTGGACTTATATTATTATGTATTTCTTGTACATTTTAAGCTCTTACATATTTTCTCGATAGTGATAGTACAATAAGCTGTTAGTCCTAAATTGTCCTATTTGGAGCATGCTGCATAGAACTTATCCTCCATTTAACTTAATATAAGATTATACTGCTACAATGGCCAGTTCTTTTAAATCATTTTTTATAGTAATTGGTAAAGTCTGATGAATATGCCATAGCATGTAATACGTTTATCTTAGATATGCAGAGTCTTGAAGATGTTGACAGTCAGCATGGATCCCTTGCCTGATGAGATTCTCAAGGAGTTCAATTTACTTAACTTACGTGAAGTAACCAACTTCTCTCTATATTCATTTCGATTCTTAATTTGCTTACTTAGCCATTTAACCATAAAAATTGAAGTTTTCATTATTGAGTTGTTCTTGTTTTGGTACCTTAATGTTTCTTCTGGAAGGTGATGTGATTGGACTACAATTTAGCATTATGTTATCTTAACTGACTTTAAAAATGTGTTGTGAAAGAATGATTTTAGGAATGATTAAAAGTGATTTTGTCAACAGATGACAATTTTTTCGATTTAAATGCTTCTTTTGTTAGTTGTAGGTAAGTCCAGTTGGGACTTAACAGTGGATGGATAGGCTTTGTTTTTGTGTTCTTGTTGTTGGGGCATGGAAAGACATTGAGTCATTCGCTCTGGAAGTTTCTGCAACTAATAAAATTTTCAAACTAATATTCTGAATACAATATTTGGGAGCAATTTGACGTGTGATACCCAGCATAGCAAATAGCACAGAAAAATTGATAATGTCAGATGTTCTTGTGTCTTAATAATTTATGTAACTTAAAAATTAGGTACTTTTCAGTTCCCTAGACTATTATTAACAAGAAAAGACTGTTTCAAATCACCTTTATTTCTTTTGTACCAGTCAGACCAGTTACTGGTCTGCGATTGGATTGGTTACTGCTATTTAGTCCATTACTACCAAATGCATAGAAGTTAAAAGCAGTATGTATTTGTTTTTCTTTAAATCTTTCCCTCTTTCCTATGTCATCCTTTTTCAAAAAATTTTCCTTCTTTCACCCTCCCTCCCCTCTTTCTGATCTTCTTGCCGCCTATCGCCACTATCTCTTTTTTTTTTCTGCTCATGTGCAGCTGCCACTTCTTCTTCTTCACTAGTACGAGCTAAAAGCATTTCCATTTTTTTGTTGCTTTTTCTATTTCATCTTATAATTTCTGAAATTTTTTTCTTCTTTTTCTCACTCCTGGTAACAACATGGTCCAGCACTTAATTCCTTGTGCAGCATACAAAGCTGCAATGCAGGGTATCAACTGGAAAGTAAAATAAAATATACACTAAATGGTTGTTCCAATCTTATACATGGAAAGTAAAATAAAATATACACTAAATGGTTGTTCATGGCTCAGTCAAGTAGACACTAATGTAGACATGCTAACACATGACGTCTGCTAGAAAGTAAAATACAATATTCACTAATAGTTGTTGAATCTTACACACGGGTTAAGAGACCAAGCAGATAGCAATTAGGTTAGTTGTTTTCTTTCCTTCTTTCATTATGTTGCTTGACACAATTTATCATTTCTAGACTAAAAGCTTATCATCTGACATTTGTTCATCACAAAGTGCAGGCCTATATGGGTATCCATCAGCCAATCAACTTAGATGAAGCTGAGTTAGCTCGGAGAAGATTAATATTTGACGAATTCTTTTATCTTCAGGTATATTCTTTGTTTTTTAGTGACTGCATCTTATGGAAGCTCCAAGTGCATACTCCTGACTTACCCTTCGGCAATTACCTCCATATCTTTGGGACACCCTTTGTAATTTAATGACTTTGGTAGGACCCTCGCAATTAAGTTAAAACACGAATTTATGGTCTCTATCATATTATTTTAAAGAAGGGAAAAAAACATGACATCTATATCATATGTAACACAAATGTTTTAGTTGTACTCTCTCTTATTGGCTCTTGTCTACGTGACACATTAGACAAATTGGACTGTCTAATGTTACTTCTAAATCTTGGATGATTGTTCATGATTATAGCATGTAGAGCTTCCATAGTGTCTTGGATGCTGGTGCCATTGCATGAGGTTTGGCAACTTACATTTCTGCAGGATACCAAAGTGCTTTGGCAAATTTTGCAATTGGTGCACCCAAAGTTTGGAAATTTCTAAAGGGTGCACCTTGTATGTTTCTTTTCAAGCTCACACAACTCTCATTATTTGAAAGCCAGAAGTTTATTATTTTGAGCAAATGAGTGCACCATTACATTCTTGAGAGTTAGATCTTTTTGTTTGTTTGTTTGTTTGTTTTTGAGGTTGAATGGGTTCTTATGGGTCATCAATTAGTTTGAGTCAAACCATTTTGATGGATCTGAGAAGGTCAAATGGCTGTGGTCAAACCACCAATGTGATCTTGGTGCTTCCATGAACCCATCCGTACTCTCACCTCAACTACCTGGCCATCTTATGCCTATCAAGATGTTTTGGTTGAAACTAATGTGTTCCTCATTCTCCCAAAAACATACCCATATCCTCACCTCAACCATCTTACTTTCCTACATCCATCAAGGTGATTTGACTTAGACCACCTTAATGGAGTCTTCATAAATTTATCTTTCTAATTTTTGTGTAAGAGGTGAAAATTTTTTGGTTTGGACAAATAAGAGTATCATTGGATTTGCAAGTGTGAGACCAATATGAATTCTTCTTTAGTTGAAATGATCTATTTTTGGTCATCAATGAACCGCTCTGCTAACAAGTTGAGAGGCAAAATATCTCTTCTTTCTCTCTCTCTCCCAATGTGTGTATGTACACATATATAAATCCGATATGTTACGTGCCTATTTGTGAGTGCAACATCCGCGACAGAAGATTCTAGGCGCCCAGAATAGGAATAGTGTCATTTTATAATAATTTTTTATTTTTGTTTTTTTTACTTATGGTTAAGCCATTTAAGATTTTACCTTTATGGTTTAGGGGTTGGGTTATAGTATTAAGCACAAAAAATTTCAAAATGAAAAAACTTTAGGTGCTCATGAGGTGTGTCGAGTTGTTATCCTGCACTTTTTATTCTGCACACCCTATGAGCAACTAAATTTTTTTCCATTTTGAAAATTTTTCTATACTTAATATTATAACTCAATCCTTAAACCTTAAAGGTAAAATCCTAAATGGCTTAACTGTAAGTAAAAAAAATAAACATAAAATAAAAAATAATTATAAAATGATACTATTCCTATTCCGAGCGTCCGGAAGTGATCCGGATGCTTGGAATCTTTTGTTGCGGACGTTGCGCGCACAAACAAGCATGCAACATATCAGGACTATATATATATATATATAACCAAATATGAGATTAAACATATATCACATAACTCTTAACACGATTTCCTCTTTTTTAGATAATCCTTACTAAGACAAAAAAAAATTTTTACTTTGCTACTGATGTGCCAAGTTCTGACTTCTGTAGTTGCTTTATATTTGTATTCATCTGCAATAGTTCTCTCTGTTTGTGAATTGGATTTATCTACTCGAAGGGTTCAAGTGATAGTTGGCCACTACTTTGGCATTTGGGCTGATTTATGTTGCAGCTAGGAAAACTATATCAGATGGTTGATGCACTTCCAACACCAATTGAGAAGGAAAGGTTGCTGGAAAAATATAAAAACCATGAGGTGAACTCCGTATGTGTTGAGGATTGGTCTGAACTTACCAAGAAATTGCTAAGAGCTCTTCCCTATTCACTTACTCCCAGCCAGCAAAATGCAGTTTCAGAGATTATTTGGGATCTTAAGAGGCCAGTTCCCATGAATAGGCTTCTACAGGTGGCTTTTTATTATATTAAATATAAATATTTTTCTCTGACTTTAATGTTTATTATCGTTGTCTTCATACTACCATGCACAAATTTTGGAGTGGCAGCAAGACATTGAGCATTCAGGATTTTTTTGGAACTTATCAGGGTCAAGAATTTGGGATCTAATATCAGATCTCGTGTTTTAGAATATCTGACTCAAATGAAAAAAATTATAATTAAGGAATCTGTTAAAAAAAAACTGACCTGATCTAGTTTTCATTAAACAAAGAAAATATATGCAGGAATCGTATAAATAAAAAATCACATGAGGTCCTAACATTAGGCAAACCTTTCTTGATAGATAAAGAAACTCGAGTCTCGTAATTGAGGCCGGTTTTTTCAATCAGTCAGGCGTGGTCCAGTTTGGAGGTCAAAAACCTTAATTTTGATTAAAAGCCTACCCAGAATGGCATTAGAGTAGGATGTAGCATTAGAATAAGATGTTTTTTGCATCTCGGTTGTTGATGTATGGTAGATATTTTTAGCAGGAATTTTCTATTTGATAATGCATAATGCATTGTCGCATTCTTTAACAATCTGTCGGCCTATCGATGAAGTGCCAAAATAGTCTGTTTCATGGCTGATGATGCATAAAAATTACTGACTGACAAATATTCTTAATAAAACATAAAGCATTAAATGTGTCATTACATTAGTAGCTTGAAGTATATGAAAACATTAGTAATTTGGAACTGAACAACAGTAGTAATATGTACTGTCCTACTTTGTCCTTAAAACTGTTGGCTATTTTTCATATTTTTCCTCTAGCCCTAATAGTTCCTGAACCGGAATGTATCAACAAGTATCATCTACTCATAACTTCACAGTAATAATGAAAAGAAAAGTTTCTTTTACAGGGAGATGTCGGCTGTGGGAAAACTGTTGTTGCATTTCTGGCTTGTATGGAAGTTATCAGCTCTGGGTATCAGGTTTGATACATTGTAACTTGCTATTGTGATCCTTTTGATACTGGTTTTTGTAAATCCACTGCCTCTCTTTCAATAAGATTGAGAATATTCACAATCTAATAGCCTAAATTTTGATTAGGCTGCCTTTATGGTTCCAACTGAGTTGCTTGCTATCCAGCATTATGAGCTTTTGCTTTCTTTATTGGAGAATATTGGGCAGCCTGATTGTAAACCTTCTATTGCCTTACTAACTGCATCCACAAAACAGTCGCGTTCTGTCCTTAAGGCACGTGCTTACTTTTTACTTATTTGCTTCTTGGTTTAGCTAAATATCATAGTATTTAATTCTTGGTGATTAGCAGGGTCTCGAGACAGGAGAAATATCAATGGTTATTGGAACTCACAGCTTAATAGCTGGGAGGGTTGGGTTTTGTGCCTTACGTCTTACAGTCATTGATGAGCAGCATCGGTTTGGTGTCATTCAACGAGGAAAGTTTAACAGTAAGGTATTTATTTTCCTTCTCACTGTGCATCCTTTTCTCTCTGCATTCTGCATTCAGTTTCTCTCAATACGATCATTTATCTATGTTTTACTGTTTATATTGCAATATTTTATAGTGGCTTAGAAATATACCCTAGCAAGTCCACTACTAAATTGACTGCTTTTTTTTTCCCCTCTCCATTTTTAACATCCTTGCATCTTCCATTTTCCCAGTTGATTCTTATATATTAGTATCTTTATTTCCTAAGAGCATTTTTTTGCTGTGCTTTCTTCCCCTTTTAGTGTCGGTTGTAAACTTGTAGAGAAGTGTTTCTGATGGGAGGGGATGATTTCAACCTAGTCATTTAATCTTGTTACTGTGTTACATATACTGATCACTTACCACTAGTTTTCCCATCCCAAAATGTCTTCAAACTGAAACGAAATAAATTTCTATACCTAGGCTCTGTTGGTAATTGAGAATGCCCTCAATCAGCTCTTTGAAAGGATAGGTAAATCATCTAGGTTTTCTGTGAAACATTACCACTCTCTTCCTAAGCATATTGTCAATGTAAAATATTTTTTCCTAAACTACGTGTAAAGGATAATTGCTTCAAGTGCAGTAATGCTAACAGTAGGATGGGACTTATTTGAATGTGAACTGAGATCGAGGAACCTGTTAAAGGTTTAATAGGTGAATGGTGCAGACAATCAGGAAATTCTTGCAGTTTTTCTGGAAGGTAAATTTAAGACAACATTATATGGGCTAAATCAAATTCTGCTATAATATATTGCAGGTTATTTTATATTGAAACAATATAGAGAATGGCTTACTGAACATGTAGAAGTGAACATAAAGAAGATGTTTTACCATGTTTCTTAAGTTACGAAATACATGCAAAAGATGAATGCACTATATATCATCTGTTATTCATATCGTATATTTGCAAAGAATTTGGGAGTGTATACCTCAATGAAACCTGGCATTACTCTAAGAGGGAAAGGGATTCATGAAAAATGACCATTTTGGAAGATCGAAAGAATTTATCATTGGTTCTCCAAGGGGAAGATCTCTTGACCAGTACTTGATAGAACATACATTTGACATCTGTAGCCTTAATTTGTTGTCTTGGTCTCTAGGACAATTAATCATGTTTTTCTTTTAAAATTCCTACTCAGCGCTTGTTTAAACGCCAATGTACCTCTTTCTACAAGTAATATATCTAGCCTATTTAAATTTTCTTCAAGATCAATCTTATTTTGAGTTTCTAAGGTGGATTACCATGCCATTAATATAGTATTCAATGGACAAGCTAAAACTGTGTTTTCTTATTTATCTAAAAGTGAATACTGTGGCTATTTCTAAGACATTAATATATCTTATTAGCATTGAGTTTTTTCCTTGGTGCCTTTTGATTTCAGAATCAGCTTTATGAAAGATTAGTAAAATATCTTCTTTGCATTTTAAACATCAAAAAACTTGTACTTTTCACATCTCATTTTTTTGTTCTTACTATTCTCGCTTTCCATTCTTATTAACTATGTCATGATCCCTTGCAGATTCTTATGATATTTTCATTTTCTATTTTCTGGTATATGGATTGTTATTTATTGCTTCACCAATGTTCCTGCAATAACTTAAAGTTTGATTAGTTACATGTCCCGACCTTTTGTGTTGCCTTCTTTGATATCTGCAGATTGTGTTGGTCAAGAATGTAAACTTATTTGATATGGTGGGGCAAGCTTACTCTGCATGAATAAATTTATTTGCTTTATCAAAGGAATACTATTTCTCTTCCACAATATATGATACACACTAATGGCTATGACTTGAAAAGAAATTGAAATCCTGCTTACAACCCTATATGTTTTTTTTAACAGTTATATTCTGCTTCCCCAAGAATAAAATTGAATTGGAGCAATTTGGATGATACTGCTGAAGAGAAAGCCTATATGGCTCCACATATTCTTGCAATGTCGGCCACTCCTATTCCAAGAACATTGGCTTTGGCTCTATATGGGGATATGTCATTAACTCAAGTACACAAATCCATTTGTTGTTTCTGCTTACGCATGAATGATCCTATCCCTTCCTGATTACATTGTTATATCAATTGATTCATTATTTTGGTTGTCTTGCAAATCCTTGAATAAGGTTGTAATAGATTGTCTGCTTTCTTTATATGATTGCTCAAAAGAGTCAAAACTATCTTGGAAGCTCAGAAATAAAAAGTTGAAAAGAAGAAAAATCAAAATGTTTATTTTAGCTGATTGAAGCTCAATTATTTTCTCCCAAAATTTTAAGCAACTAAAAGCGACACTTTCCAACTAGCTTTATCAACTAAAAATTGTTATGACTAACGAGGGGAATTATTTCAAATAGAATCCGTAGATAACCATCCTCTAACTAGATATAAGTGTTATTGAATTAGAAACATTACAAGTAGGTTGATTATCCATACATATTTATAGATAGACCTAATATGGTCCAATCCTTCTCCGTGACACAGGCGGGAGCTTCGTGCATTGGGTTGTCCTAACAACCCGTCTCTTTACACATCTAAGCTTATAACACTCCAACTCAACTAGTTACAAACATATTTTGCTCTGCGTCGTCTTAACAATTTGATTAACAAATTTGCTAATTGATTGTGAGAACAATTTGTCTTCTCAAAAAACATGGTGCTAGATCCATTGTAGTTTGATTGTCATAGTAAAGCTTTATCAATTCTACAAGGGCATGTCCTAGCTTGGTCATCAGATGCTTAACACATAGACTTGCATATTGCTAAGGTCGTGACTCTATATTTTGCCTCCCGACTTACCTTACTACCATCTTAAGAGGACACACATGAAAGAAGATATATTTTTCTGCAGCATTTATCAAGTAATGCAAAATAAGGTTACATTATCACACCTCACCAAAGTTGTAGAAAGACTGTCTAGTTTCAAGTTTTTAGTACATGGCTTATATATATTTTAACTATTTATCATAATTCAGATTCTAGAAATTTAGTTTTGGCTAACTGTCTAATCCTCTGATGTTTTCCCTTTATAGATCACTGATATGCCCCCAGGACGTTCATCTGTGCAGACCTTTGCATTTGAAGGGAACAAGATAGGTTTCAAGAAGGTATTTCAGGTAATGTTACTCTTCCGAACTTAGTCAATCAGCGATAGCTGTATTTGACATGTCTGCAAGAGTGGATTCCATTTTCTTAAAAGCAGACTGAGATAAATTGTTATATTCTTTATTTTTTTGTTGCTAAAACTCACTATTATGGCTTAAGTATTTGGAATCATAGCTCCATGAGGTAGTTCATCTTTGTTGCTGAAGGAATGCATTTCATATATCTGTCTTCACGGACGACACACACCTCTATGGGCCACAAATCTGGGCGCTAACAGTTAGTTCTTAAACAAACACACACGTAGACAAGGAAATGTGAATGTTTGTTTCATTTAGTAAAAGATAAGTAGGCAAACAAATTCTATTATGATGCTGCAATTAACATTGATTTCAACCATTGAATTTTATTTGAGACGCCTTGATTTTCCTCTACCGTGCTCCTAAGATATCAGATTATTTAGCATGCTATTTTTTAAATGCTGTTGTTGAAGCAAATTGCTTATCTATTCAGATGATGAGAGATGAGTTAACAGGAAGTGGAAAAGTTTATCTTGTTTATCCAGTAATCACAAAGTCTGAGCAATTGCCCATGCTTCGAGCTGCCACTGCTGAATTTGAGTCAATATCAGAAAGGTTTAAAGGTTACCGATGTGGCTTGCTGCATGGGCGCATGACGGGTGATCAAAAAGCTGATGCACTGAGACAATTTAGATCTGGAGAAACACGTATACTCCTTGCCACACAAGTCATTGAGATTGGTGTTGATGTCCCAGATGCTTCTTTGATGGTGGTTTTGAATGCTGAGAAGTTTGGAATTGCTCAGTTGCATCAGCTTAGAGGACGAGTTGGGAGAGGAGAAAGGAAATCTAAATGCATCTTCTTGTCTTCTACTGCTGGTGCTCTGGAACGTTTGAAAGTTCTTGAAAGATCATCGGATGGATTTTACCTGGCAAACGCTGACCTTCTACTTCGTGGACCTGGTAACCTGCTTGGTAAGAAGCAATCTGGACACATTCCAGAATTTCCAATTGCTAGGCTGGAGGTCGATGGAAATATTTTACAGGAAGCTCAACTTGCTGCTTTGGTAATAATCTCCCTTCTCTTTCCGAGTTTCATTCGCAAACTTATTAATTTGCCTGCACTTGTCACCAGTATCTTTTGCAAGGATGTCGTAGTCTTCTCGCTTTTTTCATATTTGATTATTTATGACCCTATCATTGTTCGTCATACATGACCTTATCTCACGAACATGTCGAATAACCATGATTACATAACATCTAATGACGTTTACATTTACATGAAAACCCGATGTAGCTTGATATGATTCTTGCGACCGACCTCAAATAATTAGGATAAACATAACATAGTTTATCGATGATATGTTCCTATTGCTAGTTTCTGAAAGCCGATTTTTTTTTTCTGGTTGCAGGAGGTTCTGGGGGCAAGCAATGATCTTCAGCTTTTTCCCAAGTTGCGAGCAGAACTTAGCATGAGGCAACCCCTGTGCATTTTGGGTGATTGAACTTTCATTTCCTAAATGTAAAGGATGAAACATGCTGATTGAAACCCTAATGGCACGCGAATTTCTACTTCGCAAGTCTTGGTAGTAGTAGAAGGGCTGAGGCCTTCATTCTGTTCTCCGGCTGGACTTCGGTTCGGCTGATGATTCCTTGTATCCTTGCGATGAAACGATATCGCATGCCACTAAGGGCTTCTTTTTTGTTCTTTTGGTGTTGGTTCCTTTGGCAATGCTGAACATCCATGGAAAATAGAAAGAATGATTTGTTATTCACTCTATCATACATCTACTGTTTGTTTGTGTATCTGAATTTACCTCTCTCCGTATCTATGGGGCCGATTTTAAGAGGGCCGTCGAGGTGGTGGATTTATTATTTATGCCTCTATCTTTTGTTTAAATCTGAAGGGGGGAAACCCTAATGGTTTGTTTTCTTCATCAATGGAGCTTATTCAATATGCTCATCCTATCTCTCCAATTTACTAATTTTAGTTATTTTATTCTTAATTTCAAATATTTATAAATGAATATTATATTACCTTTCCAATTTACTCATTCTAGTTATTTCTGTTCTTAAATTTCAAATATTTATAAATAAATATTATATTTCACGGAGGAATGACCATTACTTGGTGAAATATCTCATATTAATTTTTTTTCAATTAACATTTCATTCAATTTTATTTTACCCTCTCAAATAAATAGAATTAATGTCATTTAAGAAATCAAAGCCTCTCGAATTGGGCTCTTATTGGACCTAAACCAAGGCCTTTTTAGAGGACACGATTTGAACCGGATTGATCGAACCGGATTGATCTAGCTGGCCGGGTTTAATTGAGTTGAAGTGAACCTTCGAAAATCCCACAATTTCGCCGGCGAGTCTCTCTCCCGATCGCGTTGCTCCTCTTGTCACCTCATCGGTTTCCGCCGCCGATCGTCGCCTCCGTTTCCCGATCGGTTTCCGCCGCCGTCGATTGTAGCAGCAGGGGAGCATTCTTCTCCCATCCACAGCGGCTTCCGGCTTGTTCCTTGTTAATTTGGTAAAACGAGGTGCGTTCTTTTACTCTTTCTAATTGAATCTGAAGGGCTCGCATGGGAGGGAGGGTAACCCTAGATAGTATGGAAGGGTTATCGCACGGAAGGGCTTGTAGTTGCTCATATCTCCTTCACGAATTCTGGTTGTTTTCTCTTTCATGTGCCTCATCCGGTGGATTTCCTCGCTGTCTGCTTCGTCCGGGCCATCGCGACTTGAAATCGAAGTTCGCAGGAGGAGGAGGGGAAGTTCGCTGTCTGCTTCCCTAATCCTTCCGCCGCCAGCGCATACGCCGGTGGGATACTTGCTCGCCCTCGGTCCTTCGCTGCGAACTGCCCCTGACGAGGACATCTTTCGTCGCAAGCCGACCTTGGTCCCTGTGAATCCCAAGGTCGTCCCTCCTGTGGTCCTGCGCTTGAATCCTGCGTTCTTCCTTGTCCGCCGCATCTTCTTCCGATTGCAGCACCACCCCTGTTCATTGCTACTGTGTTTCTCCCACAAGTGTAGTGTTTCTCCCATCATATTCTCCTATTTCTGATTGTTTTTTTTCTAGACAAGAGAGAGAATGGCATTGAGGCGTCCATTGGGATTGTCAGATGGCGAGTTGATGCGATCAGACTGCAAGCCTTGCACGCGTTTGATGCGCCACACAGCTGGCATCTTCAGTGTTGGTGGTGCCCTTTCATTTTGGATCCTTTGTCGTCTCCACTATGGTATTTTTCCCTCATCCTTTTGCACCTCTTGTGGTTTTATTCTTTAGTTTCTCAGCCTATTGAATATCAAAGTAAAACGTAAATTACTAATATCAGTTGTTTTCTGCATTCATGTGGAGGTTAACTTCCATGTATTATTGGTGATATGGAAAAAAATATTTTTTTCTTCAATGGAACAATTAGGTTTTTTGGCTTAGTTTGAATAGTGTTGATCATTGAAGGATCAGGCTCAGTGAAATCTTGACTATGCTTTCTCAGTTGAAATGTTTTTGTCTTAGCCCAAGAACAAAATTAGACCAACAGGATTTTCTGCAAACTAGACCATAATGTAGTCGTTATGATACAATTCTAGGATTGAAAGTGGCGACTAAAGGGGGTGAATAACTAGAAATTTGAAATTAAAAAATAACTTGAACATATCCGGATTAAAAAGTTAGATTATGTAATGGAATAATAGAAACAAAATAAGCAATGCTAAAAAAAGATTTAATGCAGTTTCGACTTTTTTATCTACCAACATCTGTCGGACTTTTCTATCTCAAAGTCTAAAGCATAGTCTTGGTTGGCAATATGGGTCTAAGAGTTTCATTCTCTCCCTCAACATTTCTACTTCCAACATGCTCCTTCAAATCTAACATCAATAGAAACGAGGGCTTTGATAACCATGTTATAGCCGCAGAGCAGCATGAGCCCAATCTAAAATGTCAAGACACTGAGATTTTTGTTTTTAAACATATTTAATATACCTCACTTGGCAAGGTTCCTCAAGGCTATTTCATCAGCCAGTCCTATTTTTACTTGTTTCATTCTTTAACTATGATTCTCTTAGCTTTTCTTGTTATGATCTAGATAGAATAACTTTTTATTTTATGTTTTCATTGATATCAAAGTGTATGATTATTATTTTTCGTCTCATATCCTTCACCTTACAAATTTAATCATGAACCATGATGATCTTCGGAGGATTACTTTTCAAGCAATTAACTACTTCAGGTTGTTCCTAATTTCTATATTGTAGAACACATAAGCATCTGCTGTGTGCTGTTCCTATAAGCAAATAAGCTTGATAACTCACACTAGCAATTCACTGGTTAATCAGATACTTGTTATCCAATTTGATTCTCATAACTTAATATTACTGTAATTTTTAACATACATGGTTCTTTAATTCAGGATTCCTATGTGCAAAAGTGTGGGCCTTCAACTAATGTTTTTTTTTAATCACCTGTTGAACTTTGTTGTGCCGATCCAAACTAGTGGGATAAGACTTAATTGTTGTTGTTGTTGTTATATATAAGGTCCGCGGATAACTATCCCACGAACTCTTAGGTGGGCTTCATGTGGAGCAATAGCGGTGAGTTCGTCGACTGCTCTGCTTGTCCGGCTCTTTAGTCCAGAATGTGAACCTCAAAACATTGCTGCTGTTAAACTCCTTAAGTGAGCTTTCGACTTCTCCGGTGGAACGTCGCATCTTTAAAATTAAGGACGTGCAAATTGAACTCCATAATTTTCAAACTGAATTTTGAATAAATGATTGTCAGTTGTGGTGTAATATTTTGACGGTGACTTCCAGACCCATGCATGCAAATTGAACTTTGGTTGGTTACTGTAAATTTGGATTTAAGTTAAAATGTGTGTTAGAGTATTGCAGTTAGGGTTTTAGGGGTGAATATTTGATTAAAATTGAAATTAATTTTAAAAAATAAATTTTTAAAATAATCAAATTAAAATTTTAAATTTAATTGATTTATTTGATTTAATTGAATTTTTATTAATTCTTGCTGGCTTGAAAATAACTTAATCGACGATTCGTAAGCTATCACCAAAAAGATTTTTTGATTTTTGTGATAACCCCAGTATCTCTAGTTAGTATCTCTATCTTCTGTAAATCGATAAAAGTTGTCCAAAACGTCATCCATAGGTTACTATTTGACATCGCGCCAAATATTAAAAAGTCCAAAAAATTTACTCAAAAAGAAATGGATTTCTTAGTCTACATACTAAACTTTCCTATTCAACTATCGATTAAGAACCAAATAATGATTGAGTTACATATTCATAGTGTCAGAAAAGGCATTAGATTTCTTCAATTAACACAGAATTTATTAGGATTTTAGTTTGTAGTAGAAATATAACATATTAGAGACAATGAAGACTAGTATCTAATATCCTGATCAAAAGAATGAGAGGATAAATCCATTTGTGCTAAAGAATGACCAAATGATGACAAAATGAAGAAGCCCTAAAAAAAAACCTTTTTTTATAGTTCTGATTGATTACTCCAACTTGACTGGCTGTGCTCAGGACTGAAAACTTGGGTACCGAATGCCATCCGCTGAAATAGCCGGATATCGCTAGACTCTAAGGCATTGAAGATTTCGCTTTGGCCAGGTTTGACACCATTGTTTAGATCAACATCAGCTAAAGCATCGAGAACTCGTACAACCTGAATCAAATTTTATGTTTATGTCAACATTCAATGTGATAAGTACATGATGATTTTAGCTTGCAGTAAAACATTCAGTATACCTTTCCCATTGAAGGCCTCATAGTTGCTGAATGCCGAATGCAAGCTGCTGCTGCTTCAACCAAATGAAACATTTCGTTTCCGTTATAGTCGTTTCCGAGCCTCGGGTCAGGTATTTCTCCAAACTCTCTAGTTTCAAGTGCATCGATTAGCCGTGCTCGTGCCTACAAAATTGCATATAAACTGATTTTTTTTTCTGGCACAAAGAAGATAAAGTCAAGAGCCAAGTGGCTTATGAATTAGAGAATTAGGAAGTTCAACTTGTTTAATTCAATCATGTTTCAGTGGATAAACCTTTATGAAGACAGCTAAATCCCAACTATTTCTTGTCAAAACATATTTCTCAGGATTAGGTGAATTGGTCGAGATCCAGTTGGGAATAAAAGTTAAAAACTATCTTTTATAACACAACATGAGAATCTATGCATATGTACACAATAGCCACTAGGTCTCTAAAAAACATGTAAAGAAGGAAATGTTAAGTCTTACCCACTCAACAAGGCTCTCCTCGCCCATAGGTTGAGTGTTGTCTACAGGTTTTCGTCCAGTGATGAGTTCCAAAAGAACAACCCCAAAAGAATAAACATCAGATCGGTCAGTCAACTTGCCGCTTGAAGCATATTCCGGAGCCAGATAGCTAAGTTGGAAAGATAAACATAATCGTTAAGGTTAAGTGATATCGCATATCAGACAAGAAATAGGCAATTCATTGATTCACCTACCCAAAAGTTCCTACTACTCGTGTGGTTACATGCGTTTCAGCATCCATAGCTAACCTTGCAAGCCCGAAATCAGAAACCTATGCCATGTATCATGCACATTAGCTATGAAGGCAAAAGAAAAGGTAAACTAGTAACTTCAGAAAGTAATGTCTAGTAATGTCGTATCGTCGAGGATAACCTGTGCTTCAAAATTGTTATCCAATAGTATATTGGAGGACTTGATATCTCTGTGAATTATCCTTGGGTAACCTAGTGAAAACCCCAACAGCAGTTAGTGGTACTTAGATTATCAACCAAAGAGTTTCAAATCAGATTACTAGAAGCTAGTTGAAGTATTACAATCCTCGTGCAGGTAGGCAATGCCGCGAGCTGCCCCAGCTGCAATCTTCACCCTGGTTGCCCAATCAAGGACAGCCATTTCTTTCCCTGAGATATTTATGCAGAAATTGAACAAGACAACTGATAAACCAACCGATAACGGAATATGAACGTTTGTTTCTTACATATGAATCAGTAAGTTAGCCATACCATGAAGATGAGAATCAAGTGTACCGTTGGGCACAAAATCGTAAACAAGCAACCTTTGGCTATCTGAAATGCAGTAGCCTACAAGGGAAACCAAATGCCGATGGTGCACACGACTGATAATCTCAACTTCGGCTTTGAATTCTCTCTCGCCCTGTCCACTGCCAACCTTCAATTGTTTCACAGCAATTTCTCTTCCATAAGGTAAGCATCCTTTGTACACACAGCCGAAGCCTCCTTCGCCTAAGAGATTCTGAGTCGAGAAGCCATTTGTCATATCATACAACTCGTGGTAAGAGAAGCTTAACTGAGCGTTGCCGATCCCTGCTTCAGATGCAGCACTTCCAGACTTATGGTGATGCACAAGGGGAGCTGTTGGGGACCTCAAATGGGGTGATTCTGGTGAGGAAACAAGATATCATCATCATAGCAGACAAAGTTGAACATCAAGGATCGTAAAGCAAAGTCGTTCGATTTACCGAGATGAGTTGCTGCATTACCTGACATTACCGACGAGGTGAACGGAGAAGGCATAACAAATCCTGCAGCATATCCATCGGCCGACTTCCTACGCCTTCTTACGAGCCAAAGAGCCAGCCCCAGAGAAGAAAGTAGAAAGAGTGCCACTACAACAACAACGGGTACAATGGTGGTGCTTGGCCTAGCGCCACCACCTTCTTGAGTGTCGCCGGAGATTGGGCCAACTGAGTTTGTCGAAATTCCAGGTAGAAAGCTGGGGGGAGGGGTCGAGAGAGAAGGAATTCCACCGGGGGAAGGAGCTATGGCACTGGAAGAATTGATGAGGGAAGAGGGTGTGGTAGTGGGTGGTGATGCAGAAGGAAGAGAAGGAGAGCTGGGAGGCGATGTCTTTGGTGGCTCAAGGATTGGTGATGGTGGCGGAGTGCTGGTTGGTGGTCCGCCCGAAGTTGGAGGTGGTGGAGAAGCGGAGGATGGGGGAGATGGAGTGGGAGTTCGACGAGGTGAGGGCTGCGGAATGGTGTCTGGAATGGGAGGAGGAGGGGATGCTGCATTGGGTGGGGGAGGAGAGGCCGGAATCGGAGGAGGAGGAGGAGGATTTGCGACCGCGGGAGTGGAGATTGCAGCCGGTGGCGGAGGTGAAGGTGTAGCAGGCGGCGGAGGAAAGGCCGCAGAAGTGGGTGGAGGAGACAATGGGGGAGGCGGGGGAGATGATGGAGGCGGATCGGCAGCGGGCGGCGGAGAACTGGCGGGAGGAGCTGGTGGCGGAGAAGCTGGAAGAGGCAGAGAGGACGCCGGTGGTGAAGAGGGAGGAGACGAGGCAGGAGGAGAAGCTGGTGTTGGGTCCGTGGTTGGAGGAGGCGAAAGCGAATCCGGCGGCGGAGGTGAATCAGAAGAAGAAGGAGACGGCGGAGTCGCAGAAGAAGAAGGAGAAGGGGAAGACGACATCCTCTGCAACTACAATGAAGCTTAAATGGTCGATGAACAAACCTGCAGACCTCAAATCACCATGGCAGACCTCTGAGCTGCCATTGACAGTAGATGAACCTTCTTCCTTTCTCGATCACACGATCTCGGCATCAACCTTCAGCAACACCATTCAACCCTAAATCGATGCAAACTTAAACAGCTCTCGGGAACAACAAATCGGCAGCACAAACTCCCGAAAACACTCCCCATCGCATCGCCATTGGCAGAACTGGATTCCTAAGCGCCACATACAACAAAAAGATCAACTTCCAGTGAACAAACCCATCGAGATCCTACTTTTTGGAGAGGAAGAACGCGTAGCGTACCAAATCGGGGCAGCCTGTTCCCACCGGATCAAACGGCGGCCCAAATTCTCAACTTCACTAAAGAAACCACCGCAAGATCCAAACTTAATTGAGCAAATGGGGATCAAAACAAAGAGATAGAAAAAAAAAAAAGACAGATCTTGTGAACGTTTGACTGTAAATTGTTCTGAATGTTCCAGCTGCAGCGATTAGGGTAGAAGCAGAGTCTTCTACTGGTCGAAACTAAAATTCTTCGCATGTGACTAGAACACTGACAAGGGAATGGGAGTGGATGATTCCGAAAATGAAATAAAATAAATTGTTATTATATTTATAGGATTTATCATTTATAGATAGTGCATGATTGAAAATTTTCAAAAATAATTTTGATTTTTGGGTAAATAATTTGCCGGATTTTTGTTAATTTACCAAATTTAGACTTGGATTGCAACTCGTCCTCGTTATTTTATAATGAATAAATGTATTTTAGAGAATCATTTCATCAAGTATAAGTTCAATTATTTTTTAAAAAAAATTATTTTTACATAAAATTATATATATATATATATATAATAAATATATTTTAGTATTACCCATGAATCATTTCATCAGCTATAAGTTCAATTAATTTTTTTAAACAAATAAATTATTTTTACATAAAATTTGTGTGTTATGGGGTTAAAAGGATACAGACGAGGTTAACCAAGTCCTAACAGGTGATCAGGTCAATCGCACCCAAGGAGGCACGGGAGATCTCATGTAACCCCTCCTCGCTCGCTCTTCCAGGGGATGAACCGAAGTCCACTTCGGTTCGGTCACGCCTCCTCTTCCTCCTCGTGCACCATGCTGGGGGATGAACCGAAGTCCACTTCGGTTCGGTCACGCCCCCTCCTCCTAGTGCACCATGCTGGGGGATGAACCGAAGTCCACTTCGGTTCGGTCACGCCCCCTCCTCCTCATGCACCATGTTGGGGAATGAACCGAAGTCCACTTCGGTTCGGTCCCCCTCTCTCACCTGCTAGTTCCCAAGGGCCACTCCTCCCATCATTTGTTATGATGATCTCACGTGTCCTCTCACTTATTTCATCACGACACGTGTCTGAGGGGACCGCTCCTTTCTTGCAAGTCAATGCCGCCACGAGTCCACTAAACAGGCCATACCTCGGACCATACCCTTAGACATTCTGTAGGACACATTCATAACGTTGATGGGGCCCTCCGGGTCGTGTCAGAGACATGACATTTCAGAATCTCCTTCCTTAAGAGGGTTAGTGTTTCAGTGGAGAAAGGTACGCGCGCACAAACGAGCTCTTACGATTTTTCTCTTCTTCTTCCTTAGCATTTCCTGATCTCCACTCACTAACTTAAGCATCGGAGTGGTCGCGCCGGGGAGGATCCCCGGCCCTCCATCTCACGTGCTCTTTCTCGCAGGCTTACTATCCACCATGGAGGCAGATCTTGGACGAGGTGCTGTAGAGTGAGCTAGCCGTCTCGTCCGAAGGCGCATCTCAACAGGAACAGTGTGAAACTATTAGAGTGGCGAATTTTACTTTTTACTAAAATGAATTTTGAATGGTAATCATATCCCACTTGATTCAATAGTTAGGTTAGTTATAAGTGACTCAACTTATAGACCAGGCCAAGCACGGCATCAGCCACAAATTGAGTTTAACTGTATATTTTAAAATATAAAAATTAAAAAAAAACATTAAGAATTAAATATATATATATATATATATATATATATAATTTATATGTTGAATTAGATTGTATGCTTGCTAAGTGAGTTGATTGGTAAGAGGGTAAGCGAGCCAAGCCGCTTGCGAGTTATTTGGATCTCAATTCAAAAACAAAAAAATCATTCGATCAAGTTAATGTGGTGAGTTCGAGCTTGATTTCAACCTAGAAAATATTATCGAGCCGAATTCGAGTTTAATAGTATTTAGTTTGTGAGCTCATAAACATATTTAGAAGCTTGCTCCATCCTATTCTATTATATATATATATATATATATATATAGAGAGAGAGAGAGAGAGAGAGAAAATTGATATGCTGCGCGCCTCATCCGTGCGTGCCGATGCGCGACTCAATCTCAACCGTTGATCGAGCGATCCGAGCCACATCCGACCGTCCATTGTACAGTGTTTCTCCTCTGACGTTCGCTCGCTACCGCCGCTGTTGACACGCCGTCCGACCATCGTCGACCGTCGGACCGGGCCCGATCGACGCGCCACTCGCCGATGCGTCGACCAGTGTCGGTCCGACGGCCGAAGGTGGTCGGACGGCCACCAATTTGGCCGGCACAGTAACCGCGCGACTCCAGCGGCTACTGTCGACCAAATCGCGGTCGGAGACCGGCCAAATCGCGGTCGGAGACTGATCAAGAAATAACTAGGATGAGTAAATTGGAAAGGTAATATAATATTCTTTTATAATATTTGAAATTAAGAATAGAAATAACTAAAATGAGCAAATTGGAAAGATAAGACGAACAAATCAATCCAATCGATTAAACCGATTAAATTATATACAACCATATAAAATCGAGAGTTTAAAATTCTTAATTTCATAAATTATAACTCTCCTCTTCTCCCGAATTCCGATTTAATCATACTAGTCAGGTAAGAGAAGAATAGTGATGCAGTTCAACTAAACTAGTCGGGTAAACAAGTAATGCAGAACGAGAAGATCATGTTGGCATATTTAAAAAGCTCCATTGATGAAGAAAACAAACTATTAGGTTTTCATCCCTTTAGGTTTAAACAAAAGATAGAGGCATAAATAATCGTATGCTTCATTAAAAAAATAAATAAACCCACCACCTCAGTGGCCCTTTTAAAATCGACCCATAAATATGAAAAGAGATAAATTCAAATACACAAACAAACAGGAGACCCTTTTAAAATCGACCCATAAATATGAAAAGAGATAAATTCAAATACACAAACAAACAGTAGACGTATGATAGAGTAAATGATAAATCGTTATTTCTATTTTCCATGGATGTTTGGCATTGCCGAAGGAACCAACACCAAAAGAACAAAAAAGAAGCCCTTTATGGCATGCTCTTTAATGATGTGATATCGTTTCGTCGCAAGGATACAAGGAATCATCAGCCGAACCGAAGTCCAGCCGGAGAACAAAATGAAGGCCTCAGCTCTTCTACTACTACCAAGACAGCAAGACTTGAGAAGTAGAAATTCGCGTGCCATTAGGGTTTCAATCAGCATGTTTCATCCTTTACATTTAGGAAATGAAAGTTCAGTCACCCAAAATGCACAGGGGTTGCCTCATGCTAAGTTCTGCTCGCAACTTGGGAAAAAGCTGAAGATCATTGCTTGCCCCCAGAACATTCTGCAACCAGAAAATAAAAAAAAAAATTAAAAAAAAACGGCTTTCAGAAACTAGCAATAGGAGCATATCATCGATAAACTATGTAATGTTTGTCCTAATTATTTGAGGTCAGTCGCAAGAATCATATCGAGCTACATGGGGTTTTCCTGTAAATGTAAATAGGCAAGATTTTTCTCTGAGACAATTAAACAATGCCCATCAAAACTATCTTCGGAATACAGATTAGTCCAACATCGGTATTATGTCATTAGATGTAATTTAATCATGGTTCTATTTTGATCAAAGTTAGCTCTCGACATGTTTGTGAGATAAGCCAAATGAAGTCATGTATTACGAATAATGATAGGGTCATAAATAATCAAATATGAAAAAAACGAGAAGACTACGACATCCTTGCAAAAGATACCGGTGAAAAGTGCAGGCAAATTAATAAGTTTGCGAATGAAACTTGGAAAGCGAAGGGAGCTTATTACCAAAGCAGCAAGTTGAGCTTCCTGTAAAATATTTCCATCGATCTCCAGCCTAGCAATTGGAAAATCTGGAATGTGTCCAGATTGCTTCTTACCAAGCAGGTTACCAGGTCCACGAAGTAGAAGGTCAGCGTTTGCCAGGTAAAATCCATCCGATGATCTTTCAAGAACTTTCAAACGTTCCAGAGCACCAGAAGTAGAAGACAAGAAGATGCATTTAGATTTCCTTTCTCCTCTCCCAACTCGTCCTCTAAGCTGATGCAACTGAGCAATTCCAAACTTCTCAGCATTCAAAACCACCATCAAAGAAGCATCTGGGATATCAACACCAATCTCAATGACTTGTGTGGCAAGGAGTATACGTGTTTCTCCAGATCTAAATTGTCTCAGTGCATCAGCTTTTTCATCACCCATCATGCGCCCATGCAGCAAGCCACATCAGTAACCTTTCAACCTTTCTGATATTGACTCAAATTCAGCAGTGGCAGGCTGGCAGCTCGAAGCATGGGCAATTGCTCAGACTTTGTGATTACTGGATAAACAAGATAAACTTTTCCACTTCCTGTTAACTCATCTCTCATCATCTGAATAGATAAGCAATTTGCTTCAACAACAGCATTTAAAAAATAGCATGCTAAATAATCTGATATCTTAGGAGCACGGTAGATGAAAATCAAGGCGTCTCAAATAAAATTCAATGGTTGAAATCAATGTTAATTGCAGCATCATAAGAGAGAGTGGTAATGTTTCACAGAAAACCTAGATGATTTACCTATCCTTTCAAAGAGCTGATTGAGGGCATTCTCAATTACCAACAGAGCCTAGGTATAGAAATTTATTTCGTTTCAGTTTGAAGACATTTTGGGATGGGAAAACTAGTGGTAAGTGATCAGTATATGTAACAAGATTAAATGACTAGGTTGAAATCATCCCCTCCCATCAGAAACACTTCTCTACAAGTTTACAACTGACACTAAAAGGTGAAGAAAGGACAGCAAAAAAATGCTCATAGGAAATAAAGATACTATATATAAGAATCAACTGGGAAAATGGAAGATGCAAGGATGTTAAAGATGGAGAGGGGAAGAAAAAAGCAGTCAATTTAGTTTCAAAGCCACTATAAAATATTGCAATATAAACAGTAAAACATAGACAAATGATCATATTGAGAGAAACTGAATGCAGAATGCAGAGAGAAAAGGATGCACAGTGAGAAGGAAAATAAAATACCTTACTGTTAAACTTTCCTCGTTGAATGACACCAAATCGATGCTGCTCATCAATGACTGTAAGACGTAAAGCATAAAACCCAACCCTCTCAGCTATTAAGCTGTGAGTTCCAATAACCATTGATATTTCTCCTGTCTGGAGACCCTGCTAATCACCAAGAATTAAATACTATGATATTTAGCTAAACCAAGAAGCAAATAAGTAAAAAGTAAGCACGTGCCTTAAGGACAGAATGTGAATGTTTTGTGGATCCGGTAAGTAAGGCAATAGAAGGTTTACAATCAGGCTGCCCAATATTAGGGGTGTAAACGAGCCAAGCTGCTCACGAGCTATTCGAGTCTCGGCTCGAAAAAAAGTTCGTTTGAGTTCGTTCGATTAAGCTAACGAGCCGAGCTCGAGCCTGATTTCGAGCTCGAAAATATTATCGAGCCGAGCTCGAGCTTAACAGTATTTGGTTCGTGAACTCGCGAACATGTTTGTTTAAAGGCTCACGAACGTGTTCGCGAACATGTTCGTTTAAAGGCTCACGAACGTGTTTGTTAAGAGTTTCGTGAAAATATATATATATATATTACATGAATTATAAATATTAACGAGCCAAGCTCGAACTAAGCTCGTTTAACTTTTAAACAAGTTATTTTTGAACCAAGCTCGAACTAAGTTCGTTTAACTTTAAAACGAGCCTTTTTCGAGCCGAGCTCGAGCCGTTCACGAACTATTTAATTTCATTACGAGCCGAACTCGAGCTTAAGAATTAAAGCTCGAATCGAACTCGAGCCGAACTCGAGCTTAGGAAAAACGAACCGAGCTCGAGCTCGAGCCTCTTACTGTTCGGCTCAGCTCGGTTCGATTACACCCCTACCCAATATTCTCCAATAAAGAAAGCAAAAGCTCATAATGCTGGATAGCAAGCAACTCAGTTGGAACCATAAAGGCAGCCTAATCAAAATTTAGGCTATTAGATTGTGAATATTCTCAATCTTATTGAAAGAGAGGCAGTGGATTTACAAAAACCAGTATCAAAATGATCACAATAGCAAGTTACAATGTATCAAACCTGAAACCCAGAGCTGATAACTTCCATACAAGCTAGAAATGCAACAACAGTTTTCCCACAGGCGACATCTCCCTGTAAAAGAAACTTTTCTTTTTCATTATTAATGTGAAGTTATGAGTAGATGATACTTGTTGATACAATCCGGATCAGGAACTATTAGGGCTAGAGGCAAAATATGAAAAATAGCCAACAGTTTAAGGACAAACTAGGACAGTACAAATTACTACTGTTGTTCAGTTCCAAATTACTAATGTTTTCATATACTTCAAGCTACTAATGTAATGACACATTTAATGCTTTATTTTTTTATTAAGAATATTTGTCAGTCAGTAATTTTTATGCATCATCAGCCATGAAACAAACTATTTTGGCACTTCATCGATAGGCCAACAGATTGTTAAAGAATGTGAAAATATGCATTATCAAATAGAAAGTTCCTGCTAAAAATATCTACCAAACATCAACAACCGAGATGCAAAAAACATCTTATTCTAATGCTACATCTTACTCTAATGCCATTCTGGGTAGGCTTTTAATCAAAATTAAGGTTTTTGATCTCCAAACTGGATCACGCCTGACTGGGTTGAAAAACCCGACCTCAATTAACAGACTCGAGTTTCTTTATCTATCAAGAAAGGTTTGCCTAATGTTAGGACCTCATGTTATTTTTTATTTATACGATTCCTGCGTATATTTTCTTTGTTTGATGAAAACTAGATCAGGTCAGTTTTTTTTTAACAGATTCCTTAATTATAATTTTTTCATTTGAGTCAGATATTCTAAAACACGAGATCTGATATTAGATCCCAAATTCTTGACCCTGATAAGTTCCAAAAAAATCCTGAATGCTCAATGTGTTGCTATCACTCCAAAATTTGTGCATGGTAGTATGAAGACAACCATAATAAACATTAAAGTCAGAGAAAAATATTTATATTTAATATAATAAAAGATCACCTGTAGAAGTCTATTCATGGGAACTGGCCTCTTAAGATCCCAAATAATCTCTGAAACTGCATTTTGCTGGCTGGGAGTAAGTGAATAGGGAAGAGCTCTTAGCAATTTGTAAAATATTTTTGGCATGGTTGTATATTAAAATTTATTTTGATATAACCGATGCGTAATCTTTCTCAAAAGGAAAAAAAATGAAATGAAAATGTTGGTAAATCAGAAATCATTAAAAAAAATGTTTAACAAACTGAGACAAACCAAAAAACAGTCTAACTCCACAGAATTTTTTTTTAAAAAAAAAACCCTAAACCGTAAAAAAAAATCCTAAACAAACGCAGTCTCATATTGCGTACAGTTTGTTGTGATTAAAAATCCTCATATTGCGGAAGTTTCAGTTTGTTGCAATTAAACCAAAATTTTTTTTTTTCATCTCTATCTCCCTTGGTCATCTTTCTTGTCAGCTGATTCAATTTTTTGCTCCTTCGCAATGGCTTGTTTGGACTGTTAAAAGACATGATCGTTAGAACGCAATCTAAAACAGAATAAAACAGATGTAGAGTTTATATGAGTTATTATTAACATTCATTAACACTTTTAGCAAAGGTTGGGGTTAATTAGCACCTTTTTGGACTTTCCTAGATTTGCAGCAGTTGCATCTCTAACTTTCTTTCCAACTTTCAGATCTTCTGCTGCTTGTTCCTGCTCATCATTTATGTCATGAAATCAAATCTAATATTCAAATGAAAAGATTTATGAATATTCAAGAAATTTACCCAACTAAGGTTCTTATTAATAAAATGCAAGAAAAGCTACATTCTTGCATGCAAGGAAACTTGGAAATTCTTCCATGTCAATGTAAGAGGCTGATTCTGTAAATTCAGTGGTGATTCTAGGCGTATTAAACTTGGAAATTCCTACAGATGTATTTTCTAATAGTATAAAACTGGTGTTCATAATTATAAAACATGGAAATGCCGCAAGGATTGCACGAGCATTCTGCAGTGTTGGCAAGGTCATGCACATGTTCTGAGTTCTACAAAGCTTATTCATATTCCGACTTCTGTTACATTAGGAGGATCATGAGAGTATTGGCAAGATCGTGCACTGTCAAGTGAGGGGTTCAACAAGAAGAAGGTGATCACATTCCTTCTTCCTGTTCTGTTCCCATGCTTTAATGCCTCTGGCACTGCATCTTGACATGCTATAATATGGCATGAAATGAATTTATAAGTTATATCATTAAATTGAACAAACCAGGCCACTACCCTCGCCACTATCCTTCTTAATAGTCCTATTTATCTCTGCGAGCGTCTCTTCACGCGCGAACCTCTCTTCACGCAGGCGCGCTTCCTCCTCCTTAATAGCTCTATTCATCTCAGCGTGCCTCTCTGCACGCGCGCAGCTCTCTAAGTGCAGTTTCCTACAAGGGACACAGTATCTGTAGCACCATAAAAAGAAATTTAATCTTGGTATAAAATAAAATAAAAGGAAATTTAATGAAAAATAAACAAAACTCACATCTTCCCTGTCTCAGGATCCATTCGAAAAAAGGGGCATATATCCTCCCACGAACTCATTGCTTGTTTATACTATAACATAAACAAGATCTCAATTAGGTCGATAACAAACCTGATTGTCCTAAGATGAGCCTTTATAAGACTCCATTTAGCTGCACTACTGTTCAGTTTGGCCTGATTCTTAATGATTACCTCAAAATAACTCTCAAATCTATTAGTAAACCTCGATATCTAACAGTAAGATTCAGTTCTTCCAAAAGTATTTTCATGTATCTTAATCATCATCATAACCACTAATCCTTTATACAACAAAACCATTCCTAATTGAATCTAAATCATGCAACATCCCAATAACATGGTATCCAACAGATTAGGTCAAAAACTTAATCTAACCATTCCAATAGAACAGTAGCAATCCTTAACCCATACTATACAAGTTTCATTATTCAACAAAACCAATAAAATCCAACATCAGCTAAACTGAGTAAGGATAGCTTACCTCTTCTTCTTCTTGCTTGCTACTGAACCAAGAAAACGCGACCCAATCAGATCAAGAATCACTCTATGACCTGCCAACCAAATCCAACCGTAACCATGCTCAAAACTCACCCGAAACAGAGACTATAAACCTTCTTTACTATTCTTGTAAATTAACCAATCAAATCCAATAAAAACCCACAATCACCAACTACCATAGAATTGAACTGAAATCGGATAAACTTACCAATCAGACTTGCCGTGCCCTAGATTCCAAGGTCCAATCCAATTCCTTCAACTCTCCAACTTGCGGCCGAAACTGAATTGTGGCTCCAATCCGATCGGTTGACCACCACAAGTTGAGGAGAAGAAAATCGATCAGTGAACCTAAGGAGGTTTAAAGCCATCCAACTCAATAAATCAATCATATCTAAAACCTAGCTTGAATTTCCAATCACAACGAGATCCGATCGGCTCTAACAAGAACGATCAATCCAATCCGAACAAGATCTAAAGAAAACTGAAAAGATCCCACAGAGAATCCACAAATTGAATCCACAGAGAATCCACAATCGGCTCTAACAGGTGACGGTGGTCGCCTGCTCGCGGCCGCCTGTGCTGACCTCGGAGAGCTCGATTTGGGGGAGTTCATCAAATAGCCCAATTACAACTCATCAAATAGCCCAACTCCAAATTGGATCCGGATCCGGATCTTTTCAGTTTTCTTTAGATCTTGTTCGGATTGGATTGATCGTTCTTGTTAGAGCCGATCGGATCTCGTTGTGATTGGAAATTCAAGCTAGGTTTTAGATATGATTGATTTATTGAGTTGGATGGCTTTAAACCTCCTTAGGTTCACTGATCGATTTTCTTCTCCTCAACTTGTGGTGGTCAACCGATCGGATTGGAGCCACAATTCAGTTTCGGCCGCAAGTTGGAGAGTTGAAGGAATTGGATTGGACCTTGGAATCTAGGGCACGGCAAGTCTGATTGGTAAGTTTATCCGATTTCAGTTCAATTCTATGGTAGTTGGTGATTGTGGGTTTTTATTGGATTTGATTGGTTAATTTACAAGAATAGTAAAGAAGGTTTATAGTCTCTTTTATAGTCTCTGTTTCGGGTGAGTTTTGAGCATGGTTACGGTTGGATTTGGTTGGCAGGTCATAGAGTGATTCTTGATCTGATTGGGTCGCGTTTTCTTGGTTCAGTAGCAAGCAAGAAGAAGAAGAGGTAAGCTATCCTTACTCAGTTTAGCTGATGTTGGATTTTATTGGTTTTGTTGAATAATGAAACTTGTATAGTATGGGTTAAGGATTGCTACTGTTCTATTGGAATGGTTAGATTAAGTTTTTGACCTAATCTGTTGGATACCATGTTATTGGGATGTTGCATGATTTAGATTCAATTAGGAATGGTTTTGTTGTATAAAGGATTAGTGGTTATGATGATGATTAAGATACATGAAAATACTTTTGGAAGAACTGAATCTTACTGTTAGATATCGAGGTTTACTAATAGATTTGAGAGTTATTTTGAGGTAATCATTAAGAAACAGGCCAAACTGAACAGTAGTGCAGCTAAATGGAGTCTTATAAAGGCTCATCTTAGGACAATCAGGTTTGTTATCGACCTAATTGAGATCTTGTTTATGTTATAGTATAAACAAGCAATGAGTTCGTGGGAGGATATATGCCCCTTTTTCGAATGGATCCTGAGACAGGGAAGATGTGAGTTTTGTTTATTTTTCATTAAATTTCCTTTTATTTTATTTTATACCAAGATTAAATTTCTTTTTATGGTGCTACAGATACTGTGTCCCTTGTAGGAAACTGCACTTAGAGAGCTGCGCGCGTGCAGAGAGGCACGCTGAGATGAATAGAGCTATTAAGGAGGAGGAAGCGCGCCTGCGTGAAGAGAGGTTCGCGCGTGAAGAGACGCTCGCTGTGATAAATAGGACTATTAAGAAGGATAGTGGCGAGGGTAGTGGCCTGGTTTGTTCAATTTAATGATATAACCTATAAATTCATTTCATGCCATATTATAGCATGTCAAGATGCAGTGCCAGAGGCATTAAAGCATGGGAACAGAACAGGAAGAAGGAATGTGATCACCTTCTTCTTGTTGAACCCCTCACTTGACAGTGCACGATCTTGCCAATACTCTCATGATCCTCCTAATGTAACAGAAGTCGGAATATGAATAAGCTTTGTAGAACTCAGAACATGTGCATGACCTTGCCAACACTGCAGAATGCTCGTGCAATCCTTGCGGCATTTCCATGTTTTATAATTATGAACACCAGTTTTATACTATTAGAAAATACATCTGTAGGAATTTCCAAGTTTAATACGCCTAGAATCACCATTGAATCTACAGAATCAGCCTCCTACATTGACATGGAAGAATTTCCAAGTTTCCTTGCATGCAAGAATGTAGCTTTTCTTGCATTTTATTAATAAGAACCTTAGTTGGGTAAATTTCTTGAATATTCATAAATCTTTTCATTTGAATATTAGATTTGATTTCATGACATAAATGATGAGCAGGAACAAGCAGCAGAAGATCTGAAAGTTGGAAAGAAAGTTAGAGATGCAACTGCTGCAAATCTAGGAAAGTCCAAAAAGGTGCTAATTAACCCCAACCTTTGCTAAAAGTGTTAATGAATGTTAATAATAACTCATATAAACTCTACATCTGTTTTATTCTGTTTTAGATTGCGTTCTAACGATCATGTCTTTTAACAGTCCAAACAAGCCATTGCGAAGGAGTAAAAAATTGAATCAGCTGACAAGAAAGATGACCAAGGGAGATAGAGATGAAAAAAAAATTTTTGGTTTAATTGCAACAAACTGAAACTTCCGCAATATGAGGATTTTTAATCACAACAAACTGTACGCAATATGAGACTGCGTTTGTTTAGGATTTTTTTTTTACGGTTTAGGGTTTTTTAAAAAAAAAAATTCTGTGGAGTTAGACTGTTTTTTGGTTTGTCTCAGTTTGTTAAACATTTTTTTAATGATTTCTGATTTACCAACATTTTCATTTCATTTTTTTTCCTTTTGAGAAAGGTTACGCATCGGTTATATCAAAATAAATTTTAATATACAACCATGCCAAAAATATTTTACAAATTGCTAAGAGCTCTTCCCTATTCACTTACTCCCAGCCAGCAAAATGCAGTTTCAGAGATTATTTGGGATCTTAAGAGGCCAGTTCCCATGAATAGACTTCTACAGGTGATCTTTTATTATATTAAATATAAATATTTTTCTCTGACTTTAATGTTTATTATCGTTGTCTTCATACTACCATGCACACATTTTGGAGTGATAGCAACACATTGAGCATTCAGGATTTTTTTGGAACTTATCAGGGTCAAGAATTTGGGATCTAATATCAGATCTCGTGTTTTAGAATATCTGACTCAAATGAAAAAATTATAATTAAGGAATCTGTAAAAAAAAACTGACCTGATCTAGTTTTCATCAAACAAAGAAAATATACGCAGGAATCGTATAAATAAAAAATAACATGAGGTCCTAACATTAGGCAAACCTTTCTTGATAGATAAAGAAACTCGAGTCTGTTAATTGAGGTCGGGTTTTTCAACCCAGTCAGGCGTGATCCAGTTTGGAGGTCAAAAACCTTAATTTTGATTAAAAGCCTACCCAGAATGGCATTAGAGTAAGATGTAACACTAGGGCCATACTTTGAACTCCGCCTAGGCCAAATCTTGACCCACCCAATTGGGCCCCCTCAGCCACTCCAGCTTCGTCTCGGCCAACCTCGTCTCGGCCACTCCAGCTTCATCTCAGCCAACCTCGTCTCGGCCGCTCCAGCCTCGTCTCAACCACTCCAACCTCGTCTCGGTCGCTCCAGCCTCGTCTCAACCACTCCAACCTCGTCTCGGCCAATATCGTATCAACCACTCCAACCTCGTCTCGGCCAATATCGTATCGGCCACTCCAATCTCGTCTCGCCACTCTAACCTCGTCTCGGCCACTCCAGCTTCGTCTCGGCCAGTCTTGTCTAGGCCACTCCAGCCTCATCTCAGCCACTACAGTCGCCTCGTCTCGGCCACTCAAGACTCAAGTCTCGCCTGAGTTGCTCCCTTAAGTTGATTCTCTCCTGGGCTCCACCAATGGGTCAGGATCTGTTAAGAAAGGAATTAGAATATTCCTACAGACACATGGCAGTCTGAGAATCCACAGGCGGTTAAGAGGTTCTCAGACCTTGTCCTCTCAAATACCCCTTTTTCTGCACATAAGGCCAAAGGAAAACGGCTGCCGGATCTGGTCCCCTCTGCGGACTACTATAATGGCTCTGGCCCATCCGACGGGGAGAGTCCAGGAGCAGACTATAAAAGATGTAACTCGTCGCCTTATTCAAGGTTCGACTCAAAAAACCCCTACTAGTATTATCTTCTTGTTGGTCCACATCTCTGATTTTTCAGAAAGCCCTAACTTGAGCGTTGGAGCGGTTTGTTGGGACTCTCCGGCACCAGTCTAACCTTTATTTGAAATGTGTTTCAAGTCTTCGTCGTCCTCTTCATCAAGCGCCTCTCGAAGGTAGTGCACGTCGAATTATTCATTGACTGATGGCTTGACCATTCGCGGTATCTTGCCGGAACAAATCCTAATATGTTTGTGGTTTTATTGTGTTGACTTGCAATTTCTATTGACTTATGGTCTAATCTGTTATGGAGGTGTGACAGTGGGTTGTTAGGGATCATGCTTACCGAAGGCGAAAGGGGGAGAGCGAGCAGGGAGAGGAGGTTTGATAACTAATATTTAGATATAGTTTTTTTGTATCATACTTAGCGTTCTTAATCCTCTTGTATGCGTAAATATTGATTTATATCGTGTTTTGCGAGTTTGAATGTATTTCGAGCCTTGATGCCATTCTTCCTATATTTATGGTATTAATTCTTAAGATATGACTTTTGTTTTGTAAGAGATCAAGAGAAGCCATAGACTCGATTGACAGAATCAATTCTAGCCCAAAGAGTTCATCAAATGAAGTTTGATTCAAGGAAAAGTTAGTTCACACTTAGATCTAACCCAATGGAGATCATTCACCTCGTCAAATCAACTTGGATCACTTAAAACCATCTAATAAAACCCAATTATCCAAGGAAGAATGACCCCAACTCATCCAATTTGAAACCCAATATCAACCCAACTCCAAATTGGATCCAGATCCAAATCCACATACTCAAACCCGACCATTCTCTTCTTAAATCCGCGATCTCCATTCTCTTCTTCTCCAACAGCTCCAACCCGCCACCCTTATTCTACCGCAAGCCACGAAGAGGAAAGGGGGTTTCTACCTCCGGCGACGTCTCCATCCCGATCGGCCACTTCTTTCTTACGCGACACCACCATCTCTGGGTATCATCCATTGAGGAAAGGTAAAGGGGATTCTCTTCATCTTCTTCATCCGATCAGTCTTCCAAGATTCGAGCAGCCTTCGGGGGTTCCCTTCTTCCCTATATATGGACAACAGCTCCATCTTCTCATCCGATCAGTCTTCCAAGATCCAAGATCCATTGAGGAGAAGAAGGGATTTCTGGACAGCAGTTCCATCTTCTTCATCCCTCTGGGATCTGATGAACTCTTCAATTCTTTGTTTCAGCTCGGTGTTGGGTATCAGCATGTCTTGAGTGAGATGAGAACGGTTGAAAGGATCAGTCTGGGTTTAGAAGACAATATTTAGTTTTTGTGTCATTAGACGAGAAAGAAAATGGTTAATGAATTAGCACAAGTGCTACAATACGAAAAACCTTACAGTGTCACTGAGCAAATGCCTTTGGATAACAGGCCGATCTACTGATATTCTTGACGACGGTAGAATGACAGGATCTCTCATCAGTGTATACTAAACAGAAGTGATAATGTTGATCAGCATCTCAAGAAGAAATAAATGAAAACTCTTGACTGGATCATGATAGTCCGTTGACCCATAAACATGAAGTTCTTGAGTTACTTTATCAGAATGAAGGTTTCGTTCATGGATAGAAAGGAAATTGTACCTGAATTGGGTCGAGAAATTCATCGGGTATCTCTCCAAGAACAGCCTCAGCATCCAATGCTTCAGAAGCAGCTGTTTTGGCCTTGAGACCAAGCTGAACAAACTCCTCAATTACCTTAGCATCTTCACCAATCTTCCACAGAATATCGGCTGTCGAAGTAAACAGCTGTTCCATTTACAAAACATCAGCAAACTGTAACACTGTACAGATCATGAATGGGAAAAGTTGATTCACAAGGCATCCTTGCCCAGCCAAGGCAGCTGTGCATAGGAAATACCTTCTCATTGTATGACCGTCCATCCTTTGAGATCGCAGCAGGGAACACATTCTCTTTGTCACCTCTTGCAATATGAACGTAAATCTCGGCAATCTTTCGTAACAAATACATAGACATAAATACCAAGGAAATTTAAGAGCATATCAAAAGTCAAGTGGGCAAATAACTAACTTGTTTTAGCAGTTGTCTTGGCCTAAATTCATATTTTTCAGGATCTTTTACATTGAGAGACCTCCGTTGAGGACCAGCAAGTTGTAAGAGAAAGTAATTTAGCATGCTAGCCACCCTTTCGACCTGAACAGATTAAGGAAAGAATTGAATTCATATTAATCAAACAGAAAACTCAAATAAAGTTTTTTATGACAGTAAAGTCACAAAAAATAACAATAACTTATGAAGACTGAAACAGTTTTAAAAACTTCCAACTTTTGAAGTTACGTGACAGTAATTGTAGTAAAATCTTGAATAATCTAAAGTTCCAACTCAAACTACAATAATCACTTTGAGGATGTGATGGAATTAAACATGCTAGTAATAAATTTATGTTGATTTCTCTGTAGAGGCGAAAGTTAATATACCAATGAAGATATGTAAATGTAAAGACATATAATTTTCCAAATGTGCAGATACTGAACGCATCCTATGTAGTCATTTGAATGAATATTGAAATGTCTAGAATAGAGATGTCACCATTTCTGGAAGCAGGAAGGGTGCGGGTATTTGTTCGGATGTGAATGCAAGCATCCCAACATCTTCATTTGCCAACTTCATATCGAATCGGACAATCTGAAATGTCAAGATTCACAAGTGAAAAGCAACATCTATAAAGCTCACATCGAGGATATAAAGTTAAACTGAGTGCAGATCTGTGAGTGCAGATCTATGCAATAATGAAGAGATCTCACATTTTCTCGTGAATGAAAAAGCCTCATTCTCTCTTCCCTCTCCTGTGCTGGTCTCCGTTCCCATTCAGCAGAATTTGCCATTTCAGCTTCTATTTCTTTAAGTTCAAGGATTTTGTTTAAACTCTCATCAAGCAGATAAATGCTATCGTTGATAAGAAAATTCAAAAAGTTCAAATAGACCCCCTTCTCCTCTTCCCTTGCAATCTGCACGTTAATTATATGATATGTTATTTTTCCATAAGCAGCTGATAAATAGTTCTGCTAGTGATACTACAACAACATCAACAACCAAACTTTATCCCACTAGATGGGGTCAGTTATATGAATTCTTCTCCAATTGAGCTTTATTTTATTTCCTACTATATCATCAGTTATATATAAATAAATTTTATCGATAAAAGTCATAAATTAAAATAGGAAAAAATAGTTTCTTTACCTGTCTCCATGCGTTGAGATGGCTAGGAACATTCCACAAATAATCTAAAAGTTCATAAATATTTTCCCGAATAATGAATTTATCACATAACTGCACAGCAAAGATAAATGCAAAATGAATAAAAGGAAAGTGATTTACAGCAAATCATTCAAAATAATAAAACCCATGAAACAACTCCTAGCAATATGAATATATATATATATATATAAACAAAATGATACCTGCGTGTGTGATGTGAATCAATATCCACATAAACTTTAAGAAGATTTCTAACTAGATAATCACGAGACAACTGGTGTCCTTCAAATAAGCAGTAGCAGAAAGCCCACTGTAAGAATTGAAAAATTGTAAATGTATGTTAAATTTTAGAAAGAAATTAAATTGACAACACTGAATTTCAAACCTTCTTTGTGGTATCCAATTATTCAGTACTTCAACCATTTTAGCTCTCAGATAAGGGTTCTTAACATAAGCAGGACTTGCCATGAACATAATTATGAAATTCAAGAAATCCTCCTGGCAATGATATGAACATCAATGGTTTTAGGTTCTTAATATACAGGTTACAAGTACAATGTATCAGTTATTGAAAATTGAAAACTATGGAAGAAACTCACCAAGACAAATCCTTCCAAAGCCTGTGGAACTAGAAAAGCTATCCCAAGTATGTCCATAGCATCATCAACAAAATGTTCTGGAATGAATGCAAATTTCATAGGGCAGGTTGATGGCAGAGGCATCTTAAACCCACCAACAAGATCCACCAACCAGATAATAACCAATCTGTAGAAGGTTGATGCCTGTTCTAGCAGTGTATCATCCTTGAGCACAATTATAAGAAATTGGCATTAAGATTGTCTTTTCATAAACAGGTAAAGTTTTACTATGGAACAAGAAAAAGATGCAACTGTAATGTCGGCCTTTGCCAACAAAATTAAAGGACACATTTAAACAAAAAATGTAAAATTACAGCATCAATTACTGCTAATTTTGAGCATTGGTATTGGTAAAATAAAAAATTAAAATCAAAAGATTAATAAGTTTGGGAAGAACCCCAAGAATCAAATATGAAGAAACAAGACTAATCTCAAATTAATGCAGATTATTTTCAAAGTTACTTCATCTCTACTCTAGTCCACCACATCTCAACTATGGGATCTAACCATACTCTAAACTTCAAAGGAGGGAAGGAATTAACCAGGATGATTGACACTAGCACTTGACAAAGCCAACATGTCTCATTCTAACTGGGACTAAAACCTTGATAACAACTGTATATGTGTAACTTGCAACAGCAACATATCTGCCATTCTCTTTCTTCCTTTCTTCTTCCTCATCCTATTTGCTATTCTCTCAAAGGTTAAATGACAGTAATGTTCATTTTGATAAATTGTATTCCTCGCTTGTTAACAATAACTGCTGTGGGCTATTGCTATGGTACTGTTGAATCAAAAGAATGAACTCCATCAGCCACAAACTACAAGATATGGTAGCAATCTTTTGCTAGAGTCATTAACTATCAAGCGTAAATTATATGTACAAGTCTAAGTGTCCTGAGTGATATTCACAATTCTCTCCATTAGCTTCCCTTTTTAATTTTATAAATTACTAGATAATAATAGATAAATGTTGTCGAACTTGCAACCAAAGAATTGAGCCCATCAACGAAGCCAGCAAATAGAAAAAGAAATAATTAAATGTCAGAAAAAAACAAGGCAAAAGTTTGTCTACACAATAAATTTTATAGAAACTTGTGAAATGACAAACACTGTGGCCAAACTAAGGAATTGATAGGTCAAACATACATGAACAATTTGAGCTTCATAACATGACACGGATTGTGACAATATATCAATTTCTTTCTCCAGACCTTTTATATTGGCCTCCAGTAGTTGAGAAGCTCCTTGTTCCCTCACGGCTTTGAGGATAGACAGCTCGTTTTCATAACTTCTCAGTGTCTATAAAAGTTTAAGAGAGAGAAAGGTTTCTTAACATCTTCATAAAGAAATAGAACAGAAATTCAATAGCTAGCTCAATCATCTTTGCTGAGTTAGAGATATGAACACAAATGCTTAAATGTACTTCCATATACCAGAGCTTCGGAAAAAAAAAAAAAGCTTAGTACCTAACAGTATGGATGATATTAATAGGTCCACTAGTGCATTAACCACCTAACTTTGGAGAGATTGTGATTTAATAAATATGTAGGTATGTTACATTACCATACCAACACTCAGTATCTAAATGCATAGTTTGTAGTTCATTTATTATTTGTTTTAAATCATATTTTATTGTTATATTTTGGCATGCTCAGTACTGGTCCAAGAGAACTCTATCAAACATTGTCAAAAATCATGAAGCATAGTGACTACCAACAGGGCTTTTAAACTATATACTAGCAACCAAAGATCCAACAGAAAGAAAAGTTACCTAACATCATCTTCGTAGCTGTTAAACCATGTAGACTAATTCAGTGTTGCATCGGCATAAATATTGTTAATTTACTTGAACATTCATTTTGCTCCTCAAATATAGTCTCGACTCATCAATATCAAAACTTAAATTTCGTATATGCCCTGATGAGTCTATAATTAAATGCCTTTACTATCACTTGTATGTAGACAACATTCTCAAGAAAAAGATAAAACACAATGTCTGTCTACATCAAGTATGGAGTTTAAATGAGCAATATATGTCAAAATTAATACTACAACAATAGCTTTAGATTAAACTAAAAGCTTATTCAGATCTTTTGATGCTAAATAAAATGTATTAAGAATGTAAACATAGAGGCAGACCCCTTTCAAGAGCTTAAACTTTAGGATAAGTAGCCTTCTGATCAAACCTAAACAGTATTAAAAAAATAAATGAAAAGTCTTCTTGATGGTAAAAAATCCGCACAACTAATCCAGAAATTAGAATGAAATTGTAAACATAACTCATTTTGTCAATTTTGAGATAAGTAACTCTACATAATAAGGAACTCAATAAACAACTGTGAAAATACTCATGCAATCTGTTTGACAATCTAAGCTAGAAAATTTTGAAAATAAGGCCGCAGAAGTGGATGGAGGAGACAATAAGGCCGCAGAAGTGGATGGAGGAGACAATGGGGGAGGCGGAGGAGATGATGGAGGCGGATCGGCAGCGGGCGGAGTTGGTGGCGGTGACGGCGGCGGAGAAGCTGGAGGAGGCAGAGAGGGCGCCGGTGGTGAAGAGGGAGGAGACGAGGCTGTAAGAGGAGGCGTACCGGGAACAGCTGGAGGAGGAGAAGCTGGTGTTGGGTCCGTGGTTGGAGGAGGCGAAAGCGAATCCGGCGGCGGAGGTGAATCAGAAGAAGAAGAAGAAGCAGACGGCGGAGTCGCAGAAGAAGAAGGCGAAGGGGAAGACGACATCCTCTGCAACTACAATAAACCTTAAGCGGTCGATGAACAAACCTGCAGACCTCAAATCACCATGGCAGACCTCTGAGCTGCCATTGACAGTCGATGAAGCTTCTTCCTTTCTCGATCACACGATCTCGGCATCAACCTTCAGCAACACCATTCAACCCTCTCGGGAACAACAAATCGGCAGCACAAACTCCCGAAAACACCCCCCATCGCATCGCCATTGGCAGACCTAGATTCCTAAGCGCCTCATACAACAAAAAGATCAACTTCCAGTGAACAAACCCACCGAGATCCTTCTTTTTGGAGAGGAAGAACGCGTAGCGTACCAAATCGGGGCAGCCTGTTCCCACCGGATCAAACGGTGGCCCAAATTCTCAACTTCACTAAAGAAACCACCGCAAGATCCAAACTTAATTGAGCAAATGCGGATCAAAACAAAGAGATAGAAAAAAAAAAAAGACAGATCTTGTGAACGTTTGACTGTAAATTGTTCTGAATATTCCAGCTACAACGATTAGGGTAGAAGAAGAGTCTTCTACTGGTCGAAACTAAAATTCTTCGCATGTGACTAGAACACTGACAAGGGAATGGGAGTGGATGATTCCTGAAAATGAAATAAAATAAATTGTTATTATATTTATAGGATTTATCATTTATAGATAGTGCATGATTGAAATTTTTCAAAAATAATTTTGATTTTTGGGTAAATAATTTGGCACCTATTAGAGTTTCATTGACTTGGATTGCAACTCGTCCTCGTTATTTTTATAATGAATAAATGTATTTTAGAGAATCATTTCATCAAGTATAAGGTCAATTAATTTTTTTAATAAATTTTTTAAAATAAAATTATGAAAATTTTAATATATATATATATATATATTATGTAAAATATTTAATATATTAATGAGTCGAATTTAAATTAAACTCGTTTAATTTTTAAATAAGTTATTTTTTAAATTAAATTATAATTAAATTTATTTAACTTTTAAATGAATCATTTTTAAATTGAGCTCGAGACGTTCGTAAATTATTTAATTTGATTACAAGTCAAACTCAAATTTAAAAATTAAAACTTACTCGAATTCAAGTTAAAGAAAACAAGTCGAATTCAAGCTCGAGCTTCTTAATGTTCGACTTAATTTGATTCGATTACACTCCTATTGATTGGGTCTGAGTCATGCTTGTTTGAGTTGACACAATTTATTTTTTTTTTAATTCAATTAGGTTTTATTAAATTAATCTCGGAGACAGTTTCCTCTTATAATTTTTTAAAATATATTATTTATTCCTCCAAATGCTTTACGCGGGGACAATTTACCACTAAACTATTTTCCCCCCTCTATATATATTTAGAAGAAGAAAAAAAAAGGCAAAAGATCAGATTAGATGTGAAAAAAAATTAAATCAGATTGTTACGTAATACCTATTTTGCTCGGTTAAGTTATTAGATTGGATGTGCAACAAAATAGGCAAAATATTAGATACGCAATAAATACCCGAAAATCTTTAACGGATTATCCCGCAAATCTTTAACTGAATATCCTGATTTTTAGATATATATATATATTTGTGAATACTCTCTTTATTTCCCCCTATATATATAAATTTGTGGGCGCAGTATCGATCGATCAATTTCTTCACCAGAATCCATGGCGACGACGGCGAAGAGATCGGCGAAGAGATGCAGCGACTCCTCATGCGGCACCTACGACAGCAACGGCGTCCGCTCCCTCTGCGGCCGGTGCATTCGAGAGCACATGGGCCCGCAGCTGCCGTCGTTCTCCGAGAGGCTCCAGCGCTTCACTGCCTTGGCCGCCGCCGCCGCCGCGCGTCGCTGCTCCCCCGCGTCGCCGTCGACTTTCTCCTCGACGTCCACCGTGACAGCGGAAACTGAGGAGGAGGAGGAGCGGGGAGCGGTGGCGTCTGCCGAAGTCGACGGGCCTGCTCAGCGACAGCCCCGTGCCGCCGCACCTCCGCCGCCAGCGCCGCCCAGTTGAGCGCGATTCCTGAGATGTTTACCGGGAAACATGGCAAAAGGCAACTGATGATCATTTGAATTGTGTGTGTTTACATAGAGAATATTTTTTTTTTTTTTACTCTTGAGTATAACTGAATTGGTTAATACGGAATAGATTTATTGAAATAGATAAAAGTTGAATCTTCTTATTCTTTTCATAATGGTCAATTATAATTTTTTGATTTATTTTTTCACATGTGATAATATAACTAATCGTGTGAGTCCACTGGATGATAAATTCTACTTTTTTTATCAAAGAGAATTTTGTGAAATAAGATATTTATTTATTTAATTTATTTATTTCTTGACAGAATGACAATAATTAATTTTTTATTTTGGCGTCCAATTGGGATGAATTTGATGTTAAAATAAATATATATTTCTCATATAAAATATTTATTTTATTTATTTATTGTGCTGTGCTACTTTTTTAAATTTAGTTAAATAGAATTGCTTATGATTAATTGTCATAATGTAATTTATACTATTTAATGAATTAAATAGATTTTTATAATATTTAATAATTTCATAATATAATGAATAAATGTATTTTAGAGAATCATTTCATCAAGTATAAGTTCAATTAATTTTTTTAAAAATAAATTATTTTTAGGTAAAATTATGAAAATCTTAGTTTAATTTCTTTTTAAGTTGTCCTACCTAACTAGATTTAATAAATGGATTAAGCCTGTAGCAAATGGACCTAGGCCCAAATATGTATTAGCCCATGTTTAACATGGCCTAATAAGGCTTGGATTGTTTCAAATCCTATCCAACTTTTTTTTTTTCATATCATATGTCTAATTTACATCGATTAATTCAAACGTAGAAAATCCGATCTCCATTCCGCCCATCAAATAAATTCACGATAACATCATTAATTGTTCACATGCCACGTGCATATGTTGTGTGAGTTTTGAATGCTTTGCCCTGCCCCCGGGGCATAGGTTACGGCGTAGCAGACTTGCAGAAGAGGGCAAGGGTTCGGTTCGAAGGCTCATGGCGCACATGCGATAACCTCCTCAAATGTGTCATGTTTCCAAATCCTTCAACCACTATGCCCTGGCCAGTCCCGCATTCACCGTGATTTACCTCCTCACAAATGGTCGTGGGGCCGATCGTGTGGGGCCGCTAGGTTGGCGGATTCCACCTTTTGCAGAAGTGAGTTTCTGCTTTTTACCTCCTCACATATGGTCATATGAGTAGCAATCGTGTAGGGCAAGGGTTCGAATCTTGGCAAATTCGCCAGGCAATACCCTTCTGTGTCGTGATCAACTGCAGTTTCTCACCTCCTTGGTCGCATAAGAAAAAGTTCCAGTTTTACAATGAATTTTGAATGCTTTCTTTTCCATCATGGTCAACTGTAACTTTTCGATTTATTCCTCACAGATGATCGTGAAATCGACTGTGTGTGGTGCCGTTCCTCACAGATGATCGTGAGACGACTATGTGTGGTGCCGTTGGGGTGGTGGATTCCACCTTTTTGTTAAAGTGAGTTTTGAATGTTTCGATTTATACCTCCTCATAGATAGTCATGGGGCCGCTGGGATGACGAATTTGACCTTTTGCTTAAGTGAATTTTGAATGCTAATCCTATCCAACTTGATCCAATAATTATATATATATATATATATATATTCCAGTCAATCTACGGACTCAATCCCTGGGGGTGGCTGGTCCGGTCCCACGGAAGTTTTCCACCGACCACCAGGATAAATCGGGAAGCGCATACGGCGATCAATCCAGATGCCCAGCATCCATATATATATATATATATATATATATATATATATATAGTATATGTTGAATTAGATTGATAAATGAGTTGATTGGTAGGGGTGTAAATGATCATGAGCTATTCAGATCTCAATTCACAAAAAAAAAATCGTTCGATTAAGTTAACAAGACGAGTTCGAGCTTGAAAATATTATTGAATCAAGTTCAAACTTAATAAGGATTTTATTCGTGAGTTTGCGAACATGTTCATTTAAATACTTACAAATATATTCATTAATAGGCTCGTGAATATATATATATATATATATAAATTAAAATATTATATATTAACGAACGAGTCATTTATAAACTATTTAATTTCAATATACGGTGAACTTGAACTTAAGAATTAAAGCTCGAATCACTCAAGCTTAAAGAAAACGAGTTGTGTTCAAACTCAAGCTTCTTAATACTCGACTCAGTTTGATTCGATTACACTCCGGGTTTGAGTCATGCTTGTCTGAGTTGACACAATTTGTCTTTTTTTTTTTTAAATTCAATTAGGCTTTATTTAATTAATCTCGCAGGTAGACAGTTTTCTCTTATAATTTTTTAAAATATATTATTTATTCTTTTAAATGCTTTACGCGGGGACAATTTACCACTACGCTGTTTTCCCCCTATATATATATTAGTTTAGAAGAAGGAAATAAAAAAGGCAAAAGATCAGATTAGATGTGAAAAAAAATTAAATCAGATTGTTACGTAATACCTATTTTGTTCGGTTAAGTTATTAGATTGGATGTGCAACAAAATAGGCAAAATATTAGATACGCAATAAATACCCGAAAATCTTTAACGGATTATCCCGCAAATCTTTAACTGAATATCCTGATTTTTAGATATATATATATATTTGTGAATACTCTCTTTATTTCCGATCCCTATATATATAAATTTGTGGGCGCAGTATCGATCGATCAATTTCTTCACCAGAGTCCATGGCGACGACGGCGAAGAGATCGGCGAAGAGATGCAGCGACTCCTCATGCGGCAGCTACGACAGCAACGGCGTCCGCTCCCTCTGCGGCCAGTGCATTCGAGAGCATATGGGCCCGCAGCTGCCGTCGTTCTCCGAGAGGCTCCAGCGCTTCACTGCCTTGGCCGCCGCCGCCGCCGCGCGTCGCTGCTCCCCTGCGTCGCCGTCGACTTTCTCCTCGACGTCCACCGTGACAGCGGAAACTGAGGAGGAGGAGGAGCGGGGAGCGGTGGCGTCTGCCGAAGTCGACGGGCCTGCTCAGCGACAGCCCCGTGCCGCCGCACCTCCGCCGCCAGCGCCGCCCAGTTGAGCGCGATTCCTGAGATGTTTACCGGGAAACATGGCAAAAGGCAATCTGATGAACATTTGAATTGTGTGTGTTTATATAGAGAGTTTTTTTTTTGTTTTACTCCTCAGATTTAGTTGGTTAGTACGGAACAGATTCATTGGACAAAGGTGTTGAATTTTACTTTCTTCCTATAATGGTCAATTAGAGCATCTATAACACTTGTTAAAGGAGCATTAATAACACTTCCTTAATCTCTCTTCAAATGATGTGGAAGGTTAATAATTTCTCATAGATGACGTGGAGGAGTGATGGAGAAGTGTATCCATATGAACGCGTTCAATGTTTTGAACACGTTCATGTGGCAGAGGTGGATCCCATATGTTTTTTTAAAAATTTTTTTAGGTGTTATTAACGAGCAACGTTGCAGATGCTTTTATAATTTTTCGATTTACTTTTTTATATATGATAGTAAAATCAATCGTGTGGATCATTTGATTTGATGGTAAATTCTACTTTTTTTATCCAAGAGAGTTTTGTGAAATAAGAATGATAATAATTAATTTTTTATTGTGGCGGCGTCCAATTGGATGAATTTGATGTTAAAATAAATATATATTTCTCATATAAAGTATTTATTTTATTTATTTATTGTGCTGTGTTACTTTTTAAAATTTAGTTAAATAGAATTGCTTATGATTAGTTGCCATAATGTAATTTATATTATTTAATGAATTAAATAGGGTTTTATTATTATATTTAATAAATTTCATAATATAATAACTAGTAACTACTGATTAAATAATGTATTATTGAATAAATTTTTGTTAGGAGGAATGAGATAAAATATTTGTTAAGGTTTGGGTTAATTGCACTTAGTATAGCTTCCATGCATAGTTAAACCGAGTTAAATTTTATCTTATTCAAATTTGATTAATAAGGTAATCAACTTAAATTAAGTAAGTAACTAAGTTATTGAAATGACCGCTTAATTTTTTTTTTAAAAAAATTAGTTTGGTTCAAATTTAATTTTAAAATTTTTATATTTTTAAATTTATTTAGTTGGGTAACTAAGCTGTTGCTTGTTTGTTCATTTCCAAAAATTCTTTATTTATTTTATAAATTTGATAAATTTTTTATTGCTATAAATTTTATTCTTGGATATTGTTCATAAATATTATTCATAAATAATTTCATTCTTCTTGAATTATTTCTCCTTAAAATAATTTTTTAAAAATAAAATAAAATAAAATAATTTTAATGCACATTCTTTCACAATCAAACACAAGAATAAAAATTATTGACGCATATATTCCATTCTACGAAATAGTGTGAACCATATATATAATCCATATTCCATTTCTTCCTTTATTTCAATTCTGTAACAGTAATTCTTTATTCTCACTCAATTCTATTCTCCACGTAATTAATCACGACTAACAGTGTTTTATTCGTTCATGATAAACTAATATTTCATGGAATAATGAATACCAACATTTTCTTAGATAAATTAATACATGTCTTCTAATATTAATTAATGATAAAAACTAATATTCTTTTAAAAATATAATAATAATAATAATAAATAAATAAATAAAAGAAAATGATAAGATTTAGTAATTCTGATCCATTATAACGGAACAAAAATGATAAAGTTTTCGTGACTTGATACAATCCGCACTGCATGCACTGGAATTAATTCGAACTCCACATCTTACTTGCCAGATAAATGGATGGCGTTGTGGCCCCAGCTGGGCCCCTTAGTTATTGGCTAATCAGGGTCTGGATGGGCTCGAAGGTCGGCATGGGAGTAAATACTGAGTTTTTTTTTTTTGTCTGCGATGGTCTATAAAAGGCGGAACCTCAACGGTGAAACACAAAGAGAGAGAGGGAGAGAGAGAAGGGCAAGCGAGGTGGAGGAAGAGTGAAGAGGAGCAAAACCTGGGAAGAGACGCCTCATTGGCGATTTCTTCTTCTTCTTCTTCTCTTCTTCCGCTAGGTATGTACGCGCCGCTATCGATTTGTTTTTTATTCGTTTTGTTTTATTTTATCTGTTCTTGTTTTGATGATTCTCTCGTACGTCGATGGTTAGTTGATTTGATTTTCTTTAGATCTGATCTCGTTTGTCTCTCGGCTTTTAGGGTTTTTATTTTGAGTTAGCGAGCAGGAAAGATGTCGGTGAGCCAGAACACCATCCGCAACATCATCGGGGTGATAGGTATTGGGTCATTGCACTTGATGTTCATTAATCGAGCGGATCGGATTTACCTATTTCATAAATGTTCGTCTATAGTTCGATCAACAAAGAAGAACTCAATGATTGTTGGGCTTGGCTAAATTCTATATTCGTCAGTAAACAAAATATTTTGCCCCCGTCAGACGATGTAAAATGACTAGTGTTCATTGCACTTGATGTTAATTATATAGTACTACGTAGAAAAACTCAATGGTAGGGCAATCGCTTGCTACCAAAAAAAAAAAACTCTTGCTAATTGCCAGAGTTTGGCATGCAGTAAGTAAAATGACCAAAATTAAACTTGTGTTGATCTCTCTCTATATATTTTTTTAAAAGGGGCTGGATGTCGTCTGGCGCAATGTATTAAAAATCATTATTTTAAGCAAGCAAGATAAATGTATTTCCATCCAATATTTGTGACATATACTCTGTTTTGCTTATATTTTCATCTAAATACTTCATGTTCTCAATCCTAACATATATTATCTCTAATTAGCCCATTCTAGATATCAAAATCAGATTTCTCCATTACAATTAACAAGCTAATATATATATATACTGATAGAAACAATGTATGTGCATTGCATGAACCAAGTTACTTTGAATATATACACACACATACACATATGGTAATTTTGAAATGATTTTCTTTTTAACGTCGATTTTGTTTTATAGGCAATGTCATCTCTTTTGGTTTGTTCCTGTCACCTGTGTAAGTTCCTACATCTTTGTCTGTTTCGTTTTATTTATTTTGTTCCTTTGTATGTTTGATCAGAGACATTAAATTTATGTTTGGGTTGTGTTGTCTCATATACATCTACAGGCCAACATTTTATAAAATTTTCAAGAAGAAAGCCGTGGAGGATTTTTCCCCGATCCCCTACCTTGCAACAACCCTCAACTGCATGTTTTGGATTTTCTATGGCCTCCCTTTTGTTCATCCTAACAGCCTTCTCGTTATCACTATTAATGGCATCGGTTTAGCCTTTGAGGTCATCTACCTTTCTATTTTCTTCATCTATGCTAGTCGCCAAGGTCGTGTAAGTATAATATGACCATTTTTTTCATGAAGATATTATTTATTACCTCTTGAATCTTTCCTAATTCAGTCTTTCATTAAATTTAGTTGAAGGTTGTCATGGTATTGATAGTTGAAATTGTGTTCACTGCGGTAGTTGCAAGTTTGGTGCTTCACTTTGCCCACACTTATGAGAAGAGGTCTTTTATTGTTGGTATCTTTTGCATCGTATTTGGAACTTGCATGTATGCCTCTCCTCTTTCAGTCATGGTAAGAACAATAATCCTATTATTGTTGCAATGAGATTATAATTGTTTCCTATTTCAATTATATTGTTAGATCGTCATTTCTTTCAACAAGCACAGCTCTTCTCTTTGACTTCTAATCGTAACTCTTGGTTCTTGATGATTAATTACCATTTACCAAGGAAGTTATGGTAGATTGGACAACTACTAAAAGTGAACCTTTCATGTACAAGTATTATGCTTGCATAGATAACTAGCCCCAAAATCTAACTCAAGATATAGAAAATAATTTTCATGTATTCCAAAACAAAAAACTTAGATTTTTTTTAACATTGATTTGGTGAAATTTTGATTCCAATGGATTTTTTTTCTTCTTCTTCTTATTCACCTAGCTAGATTTATATCCTTAAGATTGGTCATTTTTTAATTCCACCATGTAAAAGTTTTGTTTCATTTGGCTTTAATTTTAAAAGTTCTAGACAATGTGGTGTTCTCTAAGTAAAGATAATTGATAACTTCCTATCTAAATACCTTTGAATAAGTTAGTTTAGGCATAGTAAAATCTAAACAAGATCATATGATCTCGAGTGTATTTTGATATATATTTCAATTATCATTTCAAATGACTTTGGCATGATTTATATATAATTAATTGTTGCAGAAACTTGTGATCCAATCCAAAAGTGTAGAGTACATGCCCTTCACACTCTCCCTTGCAAGCTTCCTTAACGGCGTTTGTTGGACCACCTATGCTTTCCTGCCTTTTGACATCAACCTTTTCGTAAGTATCACTACTTTTCTGTAGAGTTTAACTCACCAGGATTGATCGATCTGAACTTCTTTTCTTGCCTTGCAGATTCCCAATGGTTTGGGTGCTTTTTTCGGCTTTGCCCAACTGGTTCTCTACGCTTGCTACTACAAATCCACACCAAAGAAGAAGGGTAGCAAAGCTGAGGTCGAGATGCCCACTGTATCTACTTGATGTCATGCATTTCCTTTTTTGAAAGAAAAAGAAATAACATTTTCACTATAAACTTTCGTTTTGTCTCTCATTCTCTTCAACCTGCTCAACTAAAGATTGCATTTTGTTTTTTGTTTTTTGATGAAATACAGAATGCATTCTTATGTGTGTTTGAAATGTGCCGTTTTTTCCGTAGTCTCTTCCCAATTATATAATTAATACAATTGCAATCCATTTATTTTTCATCATATGATCATGAATTTAACTTTATTTCATGAATATTCTTATCCACAATTTTTTAATCAAATTTAACTATCAAAGTTATTTTTTTATAATTTATTTTAAACTTTTATTTATTCATGAAATTTATATTATTTGTTTTTTAAAACATATTATCAATATTAGATTTGAAAAAATTATAAGATCACAAACATTTTATATAAATAAATATATTTATTTATTTATAAATTATTCATAAATATGAAGTTTAAATTTATTTATTATACATAATATTGTTACAATTGAATGGATATAAATGAGTTTTATGAAAATTAAATTATATATAATTTAATAAAAATATAATTTATCTATAAATTATTATTTTTATGAATATTAACTTATAATATTGTTAGTGAATCTTATATTATATTTTTATAGTTAGGTTAAAAACACATTGAATATGACAAATATAGATTTAATGTTTTCAAAAATTAGGATTGAGGATTTAATTAAAATCAAATCGAATTAATTTTTTTGAAAATTAATTAAATTGATTAAATTTTTAAATAAAAATTAAATAAATTAAATCAATAAAATATCAATTAATTTAATTTTTAATCAAATTAACTAAAATAATTAAAATTTTTAAATATTATAAAAATTTTATTAATTAAGAATTTATAAATTTATTTATTTAAAAATTTATAAATTATTTTTTATTTTATTTAATTCAATTTATTTTATTTAATTGAATAAAAAATTTTAAAATCAAAAAATTAAATTAATTTTTTTAAAAAAAAAATTAAAATTTTAAAATAATCAAATTAAAATTTTAAAACATTCCATCTATTTATTTAATTTAATTAAATTTTTATTCATCCATATTAAAATTAATAATGGAGCAATTAAAAACTATATAATATTCAATTTGGTATTCTGGTCGAGTTTAATTAACTCAAAGTTTTGGGGCCTTTTAAAACCCTCTCCTCCTCCCACGTTCGGAAAAAGGTCGGCCTCCGTCTCGCCGAAACCTCCCTTCTCGCCGCGGCCAGCCTCTCCTCGCCGCGCAGTTTACTCCGCCTCTCTCTCTCTCTCTCTCTCTCTCTCTCTCTCTCTCTTTTGGCGTTCCTTGGGCAGCCGCGAGTTCGCGACACGCGAGTGAGAACGTGTGCTCCTTGTCGGGTAAGATTTTGTTTTCTTGTGGTATTATTGAATACTTCTATATAGGATCGATGTGATATGGTTTCCCCGGGTTTCTTTGTCTTGAGAAGCCCTCTATGATCGAGTATTGATCCTAGAAGCAAGGGAGCGTTCTACTCCGGCTTATTCCTTGTTAATCTGGTACATCACGGGGAAGAAGGTAGGTTCTTTTCCTCTTTCTTATTGACGTGTAAGAGCTCGTATTATTGGGGATCGGTAAACCTAACTTTACGAGAGATTTTTGTGATACTTTATTTATTTATTTTTATTACGGGCTTCACGGCCTTCCCCTAGTTCGCCTACGGGTTAAATCAGAAGCACAACATCTATACACTTAGAATTGTGATACTTTATTTAGTTTTTTCGTGTTGTTGCTTATATATCCTATATGAACTCTGGTTGTTTTCGCTGATCATCTGCATCATGTTAGCCTATAAGCTTCTATTGACGTTAATTAGTTATTGTTTAATAGTATGTTAAATATATGCTGTTATTATCAGCTATTAATTATTGACACTTATGTGGTATTTTAGATTTATCATGCAGTTTCATTCTCAATGTTGGCTGATGTAGAATAGATGTTTACATTAGGCTAGGGCATACTATGAATAATTGGATTATTTACTTACTGATTTTGTTACCTTGTGGTATTCTCATCAGGCCAGATTTGTCATTTCTTGTTATTTATGATTCTTCATGGATATTTTCTGTAATTAATCTGCATACATTTTATTCTAAGGTACTTTGGCATTTGATATCGTTGTATGTGATCTTTTCTCTTGTTATCTTGTGCTGCTTAGGACTTACATGTACTATCTACCATCTCTAACCCACAATGTTCGATCAGTTTGAGGACCATGTTGATGGAATTGTCTTACTAATGGAGTGATCATTCCCAGCTAGGGGAAGAGGGTTCGATTGGGGCATGCCAATTGTTGTTAGTGTTTGCATTGATGTTATGTTCTTTCAGATCTTAATGTGCTTCTTTTTTGATATATGGATGTTGTCTAATTTCTCTCACATGTCCTTCTATAGTTAGCATATTGATATTTGTAAATGCTCTAGTGATAAATGCACACACTACTTTGCAAATAGTATATTTCGTTTTTCTCATTTCTCTGCTAATTTACTGATCATATGTAGGTCGATTTAAGTCATTGGCAATGGGTTGGTGTAGCCATTGTAACGACGACTGCTCTATCTATAGGGATCCCGACAACGGATACGTGTTAGTTGTTCAATATTATTGATATGAGCAAGTTTGTTTGTTTATGTTGGCACTTTTTGAATAGGATTTGAAGGATAACCTCTTCTTATTGTATTCCATTAAATTCCTTTTTATACTGTTTCAGGTGCTGTGCCTTATGTGGAAAGATTCTCGATCAAGATATTTACTACACTGGTCCCACTTTTGCAAAGGATAGCAGTGGCCAGGTTTGTCATGTGTTGACCCATGGAACCTTTAAGTAACTTGAATTTATTTTTTCGCCTAAACTTATTGTTTTATTTAATTCTTTTCTTTTTTTCCCCAGAGTCGACTAACTGGTAATCTCATGAAGATTTTGCAACATGAATTATCTGGATCATATGAAAGAACTCTACAGAGAGGTAAATTCACATAGGAAAAAAAATCTTAACCTTGTGTAATCTAGGATTTGTAATTTGATTGTTTATGCAAATTTGGGTGTTGTATTTGTGACAGAATTCCATGGTTATGCTTCTGTGTTTTGCAACGTCAATGTTCATCAATCTGTAAAAAACTTCTGCACTAATTTTTAAGTCTCATCCTATTGTGATTTTGTTAGTTTCAGTTATCACATGGTCCTATGCAAGGTGTGTGATTTAGGACTTGTTTGTTTATGTTTTGTCTTCTATCATCTGGTCTTGTTGTGCTTGGTTTTGTCTGCTGTGTTTTTTAGTTTATTATTATTATTATTATTATTTTAAACAGGGTCCAGACTAACATGTCCAACCAGATAGGTTTAACTAGAAAAATTGTGACCAAAGGGTAATGTTCCAATCCTTGCTTCAGGTTCTAAAAGACTCTTTTTTTTCTTGTTAGACTTTTGGTGTTTGTAAGAGCATATATTTAGCTACTGGTTTGATTATTTATTGTTTATAATAATTCATTTAAAATATGCAAGTAGATCAATGCTTCCATTTGAATTACTGGTTACTTGTTGTGGAGGAGGAACATTGATGATCAAATTTTTGCCAAGTAAACCTTTTCAAAATCAACGGGGGAATAGAGAAAATTTGTATATAACACAAGTATTGTAGCTAAATTAGCTGATTCTTGATTGAGAAATCGCCAAGTATGTTCTGCATATGAGTATTACATATTTCTGCGCATAATTTGTTATTTTGCTTAATGCAATTAAGACTAAAATTTCTTATGAGTATCAAGTTTCAAATTATGCCCCTATCACTTTTTCTATAACTTTTCCTGCCCTATATTTCTAGAAATTCCTATTTGATTTTTAATTTTATGTGAATATTATTTTTTCCTTTCACCCTTATTTGGCCAGGAAGAGATGAGATTAGCTATATTGTAACTGGCGTGAACCTTAGCGGTGGAGATACTTTAATCAATAATGCTCATGCTTTCTATCAGGTATTTTTATAGCTTGGTTGCAGTACATGAAAAGCAATTTAGTCTCACATTCCCATTTCTGAAGATGGCAGTAGATAAGAATTTCACCAGAGGACGCAGGATACCTTATGTTGCAGCAGCTTGTCTCTATCTTGCTTGCAGGTGAGAAATGCATGTTAATGTTTGGTTATGATTAAGTCATGCCACCACTATAATGGCCTCAATGATGCTTTTCAAGTATTTGTATGCACTCTTTTATCATTAAGGTCATCCCCTTTTTTCTCCACTACCATCCTTGGATAAAAAATATCCAAATCTTTCAATGTAAACATATTAATAAATTACTGATGGATTTGCTTATGCTAGCATTCAGATGATCAATATATAGTAATTGTACATTCAAAAACTCACCGTGCACAACACATTATTAATTCATGAATTTGGTTGTAGACTGCCATCACACAATTAATAATGCCATGCTGCTTGTATGTTTTTTAAGCTTTTAGAAGTGGTTCAACCATGGGGGACAAGAATTTTGTTACACACGGGATATTAATGCATATGTGCCCAATCTGAACCTGCCCATTTTGACTAGTGGTGGCTTAGCTTGCCTACTGGTCAAGGTCATTCCTTTGCTCTGCTGTTTCTTAACACTGATCAATATACTAAATCTGAAAACTTATGAGTAGTTCTTTTAGAATATCAATGTTGGAGTAGGGGAGGGGTAGACGAAGCCTCATTGTATGAATATTAAAACATTTCATGACTTTCCATTTACATATATCTACAATTAAAAAAATCTGATTTATTTCCTGAAGTCTCTATGTTTTAAACTTCAAGCCTTCAATTTACAAGTGTTTTCCTTTTGGTATCAATCTAGTTGGTGTTTGTAGTTTTTATTTGTAAATATTCCTAAGAATTTCTAATGTGCTTATGGGTTATATGATTGCTTTTCTTTATTATCTATGCAACCATGTTTTTCTTTTTTCATTATACTTCTCTGTGTTAGAGATGAGAGCATATAAGTTACATTGTTCTACGTTATCACTTAAAAACTGACTAATTTGAAGGTGATTAGCAATGGCTGTCAACTTTGAAGCATATATCAATGTTGTAAGTTGATTTAGAATTTCGTTCAGGCAATTTAACTGCTTCTTTTTCCAGGCAACAGAAAATGGACTATCTTCTCATTGATTTTTCTGACTACTTGCAGATAAATGTGTATGTACATCTTGTTCCTTTTCGCCTCTTCATGCTTTTGAATCCAGAATTTCTTGGGTTTTTTCCCTTAGCACAACTAGTGCCAGGCAGGCAAGATAAAATGCTCACTTATATTTTGTTTCAGATATGTGCTTGGAGCTGTGTTTCTGCAACTTTGTAAAACTTTGCAGCTCTTGGAGCACCCAATTGTCCAGAATATAGTGGATCCAAGTCTTTTTATCCATCGATTTTCAGAGCGTAAGCAAACTTTGTTTTCTATTTTTTATTTAAAATTTTTTCTTTTTGAGGGGCATAGTTCCTTGTGCTGCAGACAATCTTAAAGTTTGGTTTTCATTATTTATCTAGTGTCTTAGGTTCCTATAACTGCATGGATTGCAGTTTGGTTTATTCTGAATTTACTCTTCTGGTTTTTAGTGATCAAGCTTACATTTTGGTTTCTCTAATTACAGTCTGTCATTGGAGTTTGATTTATTAGTGCGTATAACTATGATTTTGTCTGATTTGTCAATTGTTCATATCTTCTTTAAATTAGGATATTACTATTTGTTGCTGCGCGAAAAACTTCTCTTCCCTTCCATGTTTATTGCAAACTTAGTAGAAAATAGCACCTTTGCTCAACATGCTAGCTCTTTGTTTGTGGCAAACTATTTTCATATTAATAGACAACTTATCCAAGGCCAAGATATATTCACATTTATGGGTGGAAATATGTATTTTGTAATCAGTAAATTATTATAGTAAAGAGGGCCTTATTCATTTTTTCCCTTTTCACCCTATTTATTCGTCAAGATAACTTAGTTAGGATATTAGATTAGACTAGAGTGAATTCATTAACATAAAACTTGTGAAATTTAGGACTTTTAGGCGGAAAGAATAATGCAGTTTCTGATACGGCTCTTCGCTTGGTTGCAAGCATGAAAAGAGATTGGATGCAGGTATTCTTCTTTATTGGCATAGTCCTTTTCAATCTGTAAATTCAATTGCTTATGCATAAGTAAATTTGTTGCTTGTGCTTGTAATGGTTTTAGACAGGGAGGAAACCCAGTGGATTATGTGGTGCCGCATTATACATATCTGTACATTCTCATGGATTTAATTACTCCAAATCAGATATTGTAAGTAAAAAACTTTCTAGCTAACTTCCACTCTAAATGTGTACTGCGATATGTCATCCAATGTTCCACAGGATTCCCCTTTCTGTTTCATGTTGAACTTAAGAGCTTGGAACTCAATTAATCCTAATCAAATATTTTAAGGAAAACCTTTTAGGTAATTTCCACTACAAAATGTGTAAATGATAACAGTAGTCATCTTGAAGTTGTTGGGGCAAATTTATAAGACAAATTTAACCAATAGTCTTTTTTTCATGCATGACATATTACATTCTTTGAGCGATTGGAAATTTTATCTAATAAAATTTTAAGTTGATTTATTTTTTTCTTATATATATTTTTGGCTTTTCCTCTGTGCTTACAATAGCTTGATCTTCTTATTGTTTAGAAGATAAATGTTAATAATTTTTGTTCAAGTTAAAATATTTTACAAATTTATGAAATTGATGTGAAACTTTGGCAATTATATTATACCTATACGATGTTGAAAAAATGCTTTGTTGTGTTACATATAATAACTATGAAAATATTTATTTGTTTTTGACAAAAAAGTGTTGATCATGTTGCTTTATTGGGTTAAATTTCTCTGGGCTCTAATCCATGTGAATTTTTGAGAATATATTTGGTATATTTTCATTCAATGCCGTGTGGAATTCCCCTTTACTATTACAATTTTATGGAATTGGAGAGTCAAATCTAAAACCTAAATTTTAAATATTATCTATTGTTTTCATACAACATGGTTGTTTATCTAATTGCTGCAAGACTTTTTTGTGTGTGTTTACTTAGGGTTCTGTTGTACACATTTGTGAAGCGACTCTAACTAGACGGCTACTAGAGTTTGAAAGTACAGAGTCTGGTAGCTTAACTGTAAGTTTTCATATACTTGAACAAATGTTAATTAATGTTGATATAGCTTATTGTGTAACTGATTTCACTTTCATGTTTATTTTATGGTGTTTATTTTACTTTTAAATCTAATGATAAAATAACCTATAAATTCAGTTTTAATATATGGTATCGATCAGGTGGAATGGTAAAATTCACGGTTGTGGATCGGCATGGCTTAGCTTTTTAAAATATGGTGGTGATATGCCATACCATGGTTATTTGACTGCTTATTGCTATCCTATATAGATAATTTTTTGTATATGCGAGTGTAAACTAGTTGTTTTAATGTAGTGAAATACTGCTACTTTGGAATAGTGTAGTGCAAGAGTAGAATGGTATTATATGGGGATTCGATTCTTTCAAGGCTTGAAGAGAGGAGGCTAACATATTTTCTCTTTCTCTATGTAGGATACTAAGGAGGCTTGATCCTTGTCACTAATCATAGTAAAAAAATTTGACTTTAAGAATGTGTTTTTAGATTTATATGTGGGGATTATGGGTATCTAGTGGAGGAATAGATCTCATGGTGGTTTGTTAGATAGTTGCTTCAACGCCACATCAATAACATTCATAAGATACTCTTTAAAATTTATGTTATCATCGTATGATTTTCAGGTGTCGATGATAAGCATCATTGGATGTGTTTCCACATTATCTTGGGTGTGGGATTACATGAAAGAGAACAAAATTTTCAAATATTCAATAGCTAGTTAGTTGAATCTTGTAACTAAACCTTGAATCTAACTCATTGTTTGCATGAACTTTTTTCATCAATATTTGGCAAAGCTAATAGTAAGATATTTTTGTCCAATAAGGACATTTTGATAAAAAAATTCCCCTTGTCTTCCTTAAAGATCCTGTAGCTTATGCTAACTCAAGTTTGAGTGACACTGTTATCCAACCAATTATAAGCTAATTCAAATATGCTGGACATTGTGTCTAAAAAAGGTTTTTGTTTAGTATAATTGTTTATGAAAGCCAGATTCTTAAGACTTCCATATGTATGCTGCTCAATGAGTTTGTATTGGTGCAAGTTTGTTAGCTCAATTTTGGGTTAATTGAAAACTCGAGGGCATAGTTCATGCAACTATAGTTAGTATCGATTGTTAGGAAATTAGGAAACCATCCCATGGTTGACATGAGCATCAATAATTATGAACACCAGTTTCATACTATTAGTAAATACATCTATAGGAACACGAGGGCAATCTCTTGTAAGTTCTGTTTCTTGGGACTGCTGTTATGATAATCAAGTCTTTATTAGTGAACAAAATTAATCATGCTAAGAGTGTCAAATACATGGTGCCGAAGCATGAAATGAAATAAAATTTGATGATTCAATTAAGCTTGTCGACTACTTATTATATATAAAAAAAATGGGTTCATAGTAAATTGGGCGAGCAATCCACTATGGATAGGTTCATAGATATTTGATCAAGGTACGTTTCATAGGAATTTCCTTACTATATCTAAACAAAGTAATTATCAATGTAGGGAACATTAGTTTGAGACTTGGGGATATGGGTAAACAAAGAGAAAGTATTAAAGTATGATAGTTTGATATATCTCAAATTCAAACAGCAACTGCACAGTAAATTTATTTAGAGTCCTTAAAAGAATCTCACTGGGCTCACATACTTTTATGCAAATGTTTTGGCAATCAAATCTTTATAAAACGAAGTTGATTACATCCTTACTAACTTTTTTGTTTTTGTATAGATAGAGGAGTTCCTTTCAAGGGCTGAAGATCTAGATGTAGAATCTCCATCCAATCAATTACCTAAGCCTGGCAAAGTTATATGTAAACACAAAGAAACTGATACATCTCATTTTGCTCATGGACTTTGTAAGGAATGTTATGATGAGGTACATACTAGTTTTTTACACATTAGTTATTTATTATGTTGTCAAGAATTATATAGATAGGAAATATTCTTCATTTTTGCCAGTTCGTTGAAATATCTGGGGGACTTCAAGGTGGTGCTGATCCTCCAGCCTTTCAACGTGCTGAGAAGCAGAGGATGGAGAAAGTAAAATTACCAGAAGAATCCAACCTAGATAACCAGCAAACAAACGAGAAGCATATAAATATCACTGTGAGTCATCAGCTTAATAACATTTTATTGTTTATAATTTATAGCATTGGTCTTCTACATTTGTTCATTAGTGAATGAGTTAAGATATGACTTTCCTTTGTCTTCTACAAGTCAGTTGCCTCTCCTAAACTCTTAAAAGTTTTGGAACATTAAAATGGACTTTTGTTTCACAATGTTGGACACCTTCAATCGAATCATATATTTCTCATCTTAAAATTTTCAAGTAGATTTCAGTATTGGTGACTGAATTTGTGGATATTATATTATTATTATTAGATAGTTTAGTTAAAAAGAAATTTCCATATAAAAAAGATAGATAATAATAACTATAAAGAAACCACAAATTGCTGAAGCTGCATATTAGATTAATCACACAAGCATTGGGCCTGATTAATTGGGAGGATGGATGAGAGAGTGGTGGATGCTAATAAGAGGTAGGACGATAAGAAGAGCAAAAATTATCCATCATCTTATTTACTTGAGGAGATGGTGGGGGCGGGTGGATGGACAATTTAAAATTTTCTTCAACATGCTTTATTGGGAGGATAAATTGAAGATAAGGGATTAAATTAAAAAAAAAGACCAAATTGTCCTATAGACCCTTTTCAAGATCACTTTGCATTCCTATTTCCATACTCCAAAAACAACTTCAAGCAGGAAGTCAAGGAAGTTAGTAATGATTACTTTGATATTTAACTTATTGTGAACAATTTCTCAGTTGAATCATTAGATTTTCAAAATAAATGTAAAGCAACCAAAAAATATCAACTCAATCTAGCTCACAAATCCTTACAACTCCAATAAGTTCTTTCCACCATCCACAATTGTCTTTGCAGCAAAACAACAAACGCAACATTAGTACCAAAAGAAATTTAGTCATTACATTTGATAAAAATACATGAATTCTTCCACCAAATCAACCCAAAATTTTATATTGGAGTTGTAAAATAGCTTGGTCATCATGGTCTATCAACTTTGCTATGCCTAGTATCAACACATGAATCTAGCTCTCATTGTCTTCCCCTCTCAACAACTCCTTTGCTTTTTTCTCAACTATTCAAAGCACTAAATAGGGCAATGCAAGATCTTATTATATATATACAAGACACTAATCCATGGGTGACTTCACTTCTTCAATCACTAATTACTAAAATCTCTCATGACAAAATCAATAATGAACTCAACAACCTAGAGAGCTGGGTGATGACACTCATTGCACACTGTGCCTCTTTGATGTGCAATGAGGATGAGTAATGGTCACAATGAGCACAACAATGTGGCCAGTGTCGAGTTGAGGCTGCTCTACAATGAAGGTAATATGAGTCGCATCACAAGTATCAACATACCCTATAATTTATGTATGAAGTAGGCAAATTTACATACCATTTTTTAAGCCTACTATCTAATCGATGAAGTTTAGTTTGTACCTTTTTAATGTGACCTCCTTAAATTTACAATATTGAGCCTTGAACCAATGTTAGAAATACTCATTAAATTTTAGGGAAAAGGCTATCTTTGTGTTTGCTTTGCTGATTTTAAAAGTGTAAATGAGTGACGTTTTCAGTTTCTTCCACTATAGTTGGACCTCATATGTATGCCCCTACTTTGGCCTTTAGCAGCTTGGATATATGGTGTTGCATGTTAGGGCACATCAGCTAACATTTGCACCAATAATAGAGACCTATGCATTACTTTTCCTGAAAGCTTGATAGTTAAGGGGCTCCTCGTATTATTCTACTACTTTGAGTTATTTGGATATCCACCTTATACTATCATTTTTCATTGTCTTTTTTATCCTTCTTTTTTGCTTCAAAATTTGGTAAATGCATTAATAGAGCCTAGAATCACCACTGAATCTACAGAATCAGCTTATAGCTCCGACATTGACACGGAAGAATCTCCAAGTTTCTTTGCATGCAAAAATGTAGCTTTCCTGAGGTTTTCTTGATTTTTTTTTAATTAGAACCTTAGTTGGGTACCTAAATGTGTGTGCAACGGGCTATTACAGAATGAGGGAAGCTGTGATGTTAGTTCGACTCCATCTGTTGGCCCTGTTGAAGGAAAAACATCAAAGGAATCAAAGGAACCTGGAAATGGTGGTACAAAACCCATACACCTTTTTTATTTTGAAAGTTTATAAAGTTGGTGGTTCTTTTTTGTTTCTGGGCACTAATGGTAGTTTATCTTGGTTATTTTTCTCTCCTTTTCAAAAGATTCTGCTGGGCATGAGTCGATTGACCCATCAACTTTCAGTGAACAACATGGTTATTCAGACTTTGAAGATGATGGGAGCGATCATTTTTCGGACATTGATGATGCTGAGGTATGTCATCCGTGTTAGCAATTTTGGGTGTGAATTGCTTAAATTTCAAAACATTTCCATGTTGTGTTCATTCATCACCTATGTGAAAAATAATTTTGCTGTCAGTATGTCTTTAACTTTTGTTCCTTCTCAAAAAAATCATTTTCGCTAGGTAAATGGATATCTGCACACTGAGAAAGAGAAGGAACTTAAAAAGATTATATGGGAAGAAATGAACAAAGAGTATCTTGAGGTGACTAGTAAATTTCTTGGATGCTCATAAATTTTTTCATTTGAATATTAGGTTTGATTTCATGATATACATGTTGAGCAGGAACAAGCAGAAAAGGAAGCTGCTGCTGCAGCTGCCCGGGAGGCATATGAAGCGCAGTTTGCAAATGGTTCAGAAGAATTGCTAGTTGCAAAGGAACTTGCGGAAGCAACTAATGCAGCTCTAGCAAAATTCAAAAAGGTGCTTATTAATATGATATACTTTTTGTGTACCTTTTTGATTGATGCAAAACTAGTATTTGTTAATTGCATATTATATAAGATGTGCTTGTATTTGGCGTATATTCATTTTCCACTTTCTATGTAATTTATACATATCTTGTAGTTATTCATCTAAATTTAGAATAGTGTTTTTTTCTTTTTGCATGGTAGATGTTTAGTGTTAACTCCAACTTTCCTTTGCTAGAAGTTTTAGTGTTGCAGTCCTGTGACCAGTTCCATTTCTTGCCTTGACTATGGTATGGTCTTGATGCCAAACCATATGAATATACAATAGAGGTTGACACCCAATGCATTTTGTGGATATGAACTATGAACACCTAAAATGTATTAAAGCTAATAAGCTTATAGTAGTACTAAGCAACAAATGAAGAGGTGGCTGTTTAGTAAAAAGATCTTTATTTGAGCAATAATGGAGTCTAATCTTCCATCCAGTTGCTTCTTCAGGTTGTGTTTCCTTGGGCAGAAACATGAGTGAAAGTAAACTGGGGCAATGCAATGGTATAAGTCATCCAACTGACCCTCTGTTTGTGCCTAAGGTGAGAGAGGGAAGGAAGAAATGGAGGAATTATTTCTGTTGAGTGCCTCGATTTGGCTATCGCTAAATGAGTGGAAAGACTAAATACATTTCAAGTTCTGGATTTAAATTAAAAGATTTTTTTTTTTACAAATCTGTTTTTTTGATGTTTTCTAAAAAAATCAATTTCAAAATTAAATTGCCCCCTCTTTCTTTTCCTTTAGGAAATGATGAGAAAGATTGCTGTCCTCATTTGCTTTTCTTTAAGGGAACACAAAGGAGGAACAATTTCCTTATCCTCTCCGGGCAAACTTCTTTCTCTATCCTCACTTTTCTACTATGAATTTTCCAATCTGCCTATTCTCTATGCTTCTTCAACTCATACCATGTTTTGTATGTACATCCATTTGTGTGTATTCCCTAAATTTATCCACCATTGGATTCTTCTTGCACAATAAAAATCATGAAAATATTTTACTAAATTTACATTCAAAATATATTTTGTCTGATTGTTTTTCTCCTCTTTGTACAATTTATTTTTCTCTTGCTATCTCGGTTGTAGGAAAAGAAACAAAGACGTGCTGAAGAACTTAAAAATATGACTCCTGCACGGACTCCTCTTGAAGCTGTACATCGGATGCTTAAGAAAAAGGTATGAATGATTTTGTTTTTGCATGCACTTATGATATTGAATGCCTATCAAGAGACAAATTAATCATGGATGTTAATAATTCCCATATTTTGATAATCAATATAATGTTTTGTTTCAGACTTTCAGCTCAAAAGTCAACTACGAAGCGCTGGAAAATATGTTCCTGGTACTTTTTACTTCCTTTTCCTTTATATTTAATGCAAGTCATACTTTCATCCATATGCTACAATTATTTAAAGCGATCGAACCAATAAAAAATTTCAATTTGCTTTGGCGATATGTTTCTTATTCAAATCTAGGATTATTCAAGTCATGTTATGAAAACTTTGATTGTTTTGCAATATTATAATATTATATTATAAAATTACCTAAAATGGAAATATTGCCATACTTTTCATTTAGGTGCTTCTAGCTTTTGTTCAATCATAGTAATTTTCCACACTGTGAATGTGTAAACTTTATGTGAGTGTGCTCTAAAAAAGTTGAAGAGAAAATGATAACCAGAGTTCATAGTTTTGGCTAAATAAAGTAGTTTTGTAGGCAAGTTAGTTGCCAGACATTGTAGTTTATCTACTGACTGCTTGACAACTTGAGTTTTCTAGAATTCTCGTGACGACTTTAGAACTTGTATAGATGATTCCATATCGACAACATCATATAAAATTCTATCATTTGAACATCATCTTGAAATAAACTCTACATCTATTTTCATTTTCGTTTAGATTGCATTCAATTCTATTGATCATGTCTTTCAACAGGAACAAGACAGCGCGAAGAGGCAAAAGGTTGAATCAGATGCTGGTGATCCTCACGAAACTCTCGACAAGAAGGATGATCATTCAGATAATCTAGATAACAAGGATGGCGATGAGCCAGGAGCATCTGAGAATGATAATTATGATGGTACTTACGATGATTACAAGGGAGATTGTGACGAAGGCTATAACTATGGAGATGAAGACTATGGCTACAAGGAGGATGAATTTGAATTTGAATGATGGGGGCAACTCCAATCAAACCTTTATCCCACTTTCATCTATATTTAAATGAATTATATCATATATTATTTTTGCTCGAGTCTTCTTGCATGATGGGGAGTTTGTGAAAATTATATCTGATTATTTTTTTTAAGAAACTGTTTAGTGTTATTGAATTTCAACTCATTGACAATTGGCGCCCTGAATCCCTTGATCATACGTGTCCTGTGCGTGTAAGAACAGTATCCATTTTTATTATTTATTTATAGTTAAATCATTTATTTTTTTTAGAATTTAAAAGTTAGATTATAATATTAAATATAAAAAATTTTATAATGAAAGAAATTTAATTATTCACAGAGTACGTTGAATTATTATTCCATATTTTTTTATTCCGTACACTCTTTTATTTAATTAAATTTTAATAAAATCATTTGATTAATTATATTTTTTTATTTATTTTAATTTTAAAAATATATAATAATTTTTTTATTTATTTATCTCTATATTTTTAAATATTTTATATTAATTAAATATATTTTATATTAAACAAATACATATGACACGATCAATAGCTACTCTAGTGCAAATCACAACTCCTAATTTACTTTCATTCCGGTTGATCATTTAGCGTATAGACATGTGAGTCTGTGGATGATCGCATTAAATTATCTTGTCACAAATCTTTTTGGCCTCTCCTCCCATAAGGGTGGTATACAGTACTATATTGAAAATTTTATATCATATCAGATATCGTATCAAAAATTTTGATATTCAAAAAATATATATAGATATTATATTGAAACTCCGATATATCAAATTTTCAAGAGTTTCTCTTAAATAATTGTTACAATATCCATTAATTATGTTTCTATTTTAAGATATGAGACATGAAGTCTTGGCACATAATTCACATTTTGAAAATTAGTCCAATGCATCTTTTCCACTCTCTATTAAATTTGTTTGCTTATAGAAGATTCATCAATGAGATCTACTGAAGCGTTCACACCCTCTGGCTTGAAGACTATATAAGTTTCTTCCATTGTAGGAACCGGTTCGGTCGCTAATATTTCCCTAAAATGCATCCCCTTCCCCCCTTTCTTCTCCCAAACCCTAACAAGTAGTGGCCGAACCGTGATTCAGTAGCTAAAATTTTAACTCACCAAACCCTAAACCCTCATCTATCTTATCCGAATCTAAATTTAGTGATCAAATTAGATTCGGTCGTTCTTTTACGATTGAATTTAGGTCAGTCGCTAAAACAGTGATCAAAATATATTCAATAAATAGCGATCAAAATACAATATCAGTCGTAAAATTAACGATCAATATAAATTTGATTGTCAAATCCGTCGCTATGTGAGATTATTTTTATAGTACTCGGAGTGATCCTTATGTTCAGATTGCATTAACTTGGTTTAATTTAACTAATGCTAATAACATGTTTGACGAAATGCTTCTTTCATTAACTAGTCTTTAATTTTGTAATTTCTTTAGTTTGATTAATTATTTGCAATGCTTTAGGATTCTATTAAGTTTGTGCTCTTCATTTGGAAGTCATGCTTTCTTTAATTCAATGAGCAATCTTAGTTTAATCAGGTTAGGTTTCATCACATACGTTTCTTTTTAATTCTTTTTAGAATTATTTCAAACCCAAATTTCATGTCATGCACCAACTATATTACGTTATACTGTGTTAGTATAGTTAAGGATTTCGATATTAATTTGAATTAGTAACGACACATGGTTATCAAGGCTATACTCAATCGGTAATGGATGACGATGACGATGACTATGATTGCATCAACATGGGATCTCGTCTTGTCCACCTCTTGTTATAGTAGAATAATTGATTGAGGGATCTTGTTTATGTTATCGTAGAAACAAGCAATGAGTTCGTGGTGCTTTGACGATGTATGCGGCACCCTACTAACGAATCTTGTCACATGAGTTGTGTGAGTTTTGTTTATATTTCATTAATTTTTTTATTTTATTTTATACTAGGATTAAATTTCTTTTTATGTTGCTATAGATACTAAATTTACGAAGACGGTTTCACTAGGTATGGCTGTGGCTTCTCAAATGCTTATTTGATTTTAAATTTTTCTTCTCTTCTCTATGTTTAGAAGGATATCGAAAAAGGTAAGAACCCTAATCTGTGTGTGGTTTCATCATGTTGACTTGCAATTTCTATCAACTTATGGTCTAATCTATTGCGGAGGTGTGCCAGTGGGTTGTTAGGGATAGTGCTTACCGAAGGCGCAAGGGTTTGATAATTAGTATTTTGATATATTTTTGTGCTCAGATTTAACGTTCTTAATCATCTCGTATGCGTAAATATTGATTTATATCATATTTTACGAGTTTGAATGCATTTCGAGATTTAATGCAATTCTTTCTATTTTTATAGTATTAATTCTCAAGATGTGACCTTTATTTTTGTAGGAGATCGAGAGAAGCCACAGACTCGATTGACCGAATCAATTTTAGCCCAAAGAGTTCATCAAATGAAGTTTGATTCAAGTAGAGTTTGGTTCACACTTAGATCTAGCACAATGAAGATGATTCACCTCATCAGATCAATTTGGTTCACTTAAAGCTACCTAATCAAGCCCAATTATCCAAGGAAGAATGAGCACCACTCATCCAATTTGAAGCCCAATTTCAACACAACTCCAAATTGGATCCAAATCTAAATCTACGTTCTCAAACCCGACCATTAAGAAAGCTACAGACAATCTTAAATCCGCAATCTCCACCTCCGATCCCCCCGTCTTCTCCCACTGCTCTAGCCCGCCACCCTTCTTAGACTACAAGCCATGAAGAGGAAAGGGGTTTTCTACCTCCGGTGATCTCTCCATCTTCATCTCGATCGACCACTTCTTTCTTACGCGATACCGCCACTCCATCTTCCTCGCCTCCGTACCGATCCCACGACTTAGAGCTTCCTCATCTTCACTGACCTTCAGTCGTTAAAATTAGCGATCGATATAAAATTTGGTCGTTAAATAGCGACCGATTTAAAATTCAATCGTTAAAATTGATCTCCACCTTCGATCCCGTCGTCTTCTCCCACAGCTCCAGCCCGCGATCCTTCTTAGACCGCAAACCATGAAGAGGAAAGGGGTTTCCTACCTCCGGCAATCTCTCCATCTTCATCCCGATCGACCATTTCTTTTTTACGCGATACCGCCACTCCATCTTACTCGCCTCCGGACCAATCCCGCGAATTAGAGCTTCCTCATCTTCACCGACTTTCAGTCGTTAAAATTAGCAATCGATTTAAAATTCGATCGTTAAAATTAGCGACTGATTTAAAATTCGATAGTGAATCAGATCAACTTGGTTCACTTAAAGCCACCTAATGAAGCCCAATTATCTAAGGAAGAATGAGCCCAACTCATCCAATTTGAAGCCCAATTTCAACCCAACTCAAAATTGGATCCGGATCTAAATCTACGTTCTCAAACCGAACATTAGGAAAGATACAAATAATCTTAAATCCATGATCTCCACCTCTGATCCCGCCGTCTTGTCCCATAGCTCCAGTCCACCACCATTCTTAGACAGCAAGCTATGAAGAGAAAAGGGGTTTCCTACCTTCGGCGACCTTTCCATCTTTATCCCGATCGACCATTTCTTTCTTACGCGATATCGCCACTTCATCTTCATCACCTCTGGACCGATTCCGCGACTTAGAGCTTCCTCATCTTCACCAACCTTTAGTTGTTAAAATTAGCGATTGATTTAAAATTTGGTCATTAAAATTAGCGACCAATTTAAAATTCGATCGTTAAAATTGATCTCCACCTCCGATCCCACTATCTTCTCCCACAGCTGCAGCCCGCCACCCTTCTTAGACCAAAAGCCATGAAGAGGAAAGGGGTTTCCTATCTCCAACGATCTCTCCATCTTCATCCTGATCGGCCACTTCTTTCTTAAGCGATACTTCCACTCCATCTTCCTCGCCTTCGGATCGATCCCGTGACTTAGAGCTTCCTCATCTTCACCGACCTTCAGTCGTCAAAATCAGATCAACTTGGTTCACTTAAAACCACCTAATGAACCCAATTATCCAAGGAAGAATTAGCTCAACTCATCCAATTTGAAGCCCAATTTCAACCCAACTCCAAATTGGATCCGGATCTAAATCTACGTTCTCAAACCCGACAATTAAGAAAGCTACAGACAATCTTAAATCCACGATCTCCACCTCCGATCCCTCTGTTTTGTCCCATAGCTCTAGCCCGCCACCCTTCTTAGACCGGAAGCCATGAAGAGGAAAGGTGTTTCCTACCTCCGACGATCTTTTCATCATCATCCCGATCCGCCACTTCTTTCTTGCACGATACCACCACTCCATCTTCCTCGCCTCCGGACTGATCTCGCGACTTAGAGTTTCCTCATCTTCACTGACCTTCAGTTGTTAAAATTAGTGATCGATTTAAAATTCGGTCATTAAAATTAGCGACCGATTTAAAATTCGATCGTTAAAATTGATTTCCTTCTCCGATCCCGCCATCTTCTCCCACAGCTCCAGCCCGCCACCCTTCTTAGACTGCAAGCCATGAAGAGGAAAGAGGTTTCCTACCTCAAGCGATCTCTCCATCTTCATCCCGATCGGCTACTTCTTTCTTACGCGATACTGTCACTCCATCTTCCTTGCCTCCGAACCGCCTCCGACGATCTTTCCATCTTCATCCCGATCCGCCACTTCTTTCTTGCATGATACCGCCACTCTATCTTCCTCGCCTCCGGACTGATCCCGCGACTTAGAGCTTCCTCATCTTCACCGACCTTCAGTCGTTAAAATTAGCGATCGATTTAAAATTTGATCGTTAAAATTAGCGACCGATTTAAAATTCGATCGTTAAAATTGATCTCCTTCTCCGATCCCGCCGTCTTCTCCCACAGCTCCAGCCCACCAGCCCACCACCCTTCTTAGACTGCAAGCCATGAAGAAGAAAGGGGTTTCCTACCTCCAGCGATCTCTCCATCTTCATCCCGATCGACTACTTCTTTCTTACACGATACTGTCACTCCATCTTCCTCGCCTCCGGACCGATCCCGTGACTTAGAGCTTCCTCATCTTCACTGACTTTTAGTCGTTAAAATTAACAATCGATTTAAAATTCGGTTGTTAAAATTAGCAACCGATTTAAAATTCGATCGTTAAAATTAACATTTTAACGATTGAATTTGTTTTTGATCATTAATGTTAGCGACTGATATTCGATTGCTAATTTAATCATTAATATTTTAAAATTTTCATCATTATCTCTCTATTTTTTTTATTTTATGTTTTATTTACATATATATCAAAACTCTATACAATTCATATTCAAAATATATATCATAAATTTATGATATACACAATCCATATTGTATTGATATTCAAACGATATAAAATATTCAAACAATACAATATGGTTCAATATTCAAATGATATAATATATTTATATTTAAACGATACAAATAATATCCAAACCATACAATCAATATCATATTCTCTTCATATTCCAGCCGATCAGTCTTCCAAGATTTGAGATCTGGACAGCAGCTTCATCTTCTTCATCCGATCAGTGTTTCGAGATTCGAGCAGCCCTTCATCCATTGAGGAGAAGGGGTTCCCTTCTTTCCCAGATTTGGACAGCAACTCCATCTTCTTCATCTGATCAATCCACCTCCACTCCGATCAGCCACCTTCTTCCCCAGATCCAGACAAAACTGAGCTTGCATTTAAAAAATAAGCTATCGAATTTTCGGTCTCTAGTTGGTCAGTAAACCCGTTTAACCCATTTAGTGATCAAAAAAATTATAAAATTTTTTTATTGTAATCAAATTTAGCAATCGATTTTGTATTCAGTCATTAAAATTAGCTATTGTTGTAGAGTTCGATCACTAAAATTAACGACCGATTTAAAATTCGATGGCTAAAATTAGCGATCGAATTTGTATTCGATCGCTAATTTCGTCATTAATACAAACATGGTGGCATAATTTCGGTTCTTTGAATATTTTGTGGTGTTTATTTTGTAGCAATTTCACATTGCTTGCAAAATTTTGTGATATTTATTTTATTATTAAATTTAATGATAAAAACCTATAAATTCAGTTTGATTGCTATAATCATTTATTTAGTGAATCACTATTTGAAATTTCATTTCGAGTTAGGGTTTCTATCCCTAACTAGAACAAGAGAATTTCATGCCACGGGCTATTACATAATAACGGAAGTTGTGATGCCCTTAATACGACTCCATATTCTGGCCTTGTCGAAGGAAAAACATTAAAGGAACCTGGAAGTGATGTTACGATGGAAAACCCATACACCTTTTTATTTTGAAAGTTTATGAAATTCGTGATTCTTTTTTGTTTCTAGGCACTAATAGTAGTTTATCTTGATTATTTTTGTCTCCTTTTTGAAAGTTTTTGCAGGGCATGAGTCAATTGACCCATCAACCACTGAAATTAGTGTCCGTTATAGGGTTCTATCGCTAAAATTAATGACCGATATTATATTTTCGATAGCTAATGTTAACGACCGAATTTATATTTGATCGCTAATTTCATCGTTAATATTTTAAAAGTTTCACATCATCTCTCTATTTTTTATGTTATATTTACATACATATCAAAACTCTATACAATCCATATTTAAAATACATATCATAAATTTATTATATACACAATCTATATTATATTGATATTCAAACGATATAAAATATTTAAATGATATAATATGGTGCAATATCCAAACGATATAAAATATTTATATTTAAACAATATACAAATAATATCCAAATCATACTATCAATATCCTATTATCTTCGTCTTCTTCATCTGATCAATCTCTCAAGATCCGAGCAATCCTTCAATGGTCCATTGAGGAGATGAAGGGGTTCCTTCTTCCCCAGATTTGGACAGCAGCTTCATCTTCTTTATCCGATCAATCCACCTCCACCCCGACCAACAACATTCTTCCCTAGATCCAGATAGAATTGAACTTGCACTTAGAAAATAAGCGACCGAAATTTCGATCTCTAGTCGGTAGGTAAACCGGTTTAACTCATTTAGCGATAAAAAAAATCATAAAATTTTTATCATAATTTAATTTAACGATCGATTTTGTATTTATAATTAGTTACTAAAATTAACAATTGCTGTAGAGTTCGGTTGTTAAAATTAACGACCGATTTAAAATTTGGTCGCTAAAATTAATAATCGAATTTGCTTTCGGTCGCTAATGTTAGCGATCAAATTTGTATTCGGTCGTTAATTTTATCGTTAATATTTTAAAAATTTCATCACCATCCTCTATTTTTCTATTTTATGTTTTATTTACATACATATCAAAATTCTATACAATTCATATTCAAAATACATGTCATAAATTTATCATATACACAATCCATATTACGTTGATATTCAAACGATATAAAATATCCACATGAAATAAAATACTCAAACGATACAATATGATGCAATATCCAAACGATATAAAATATTTATATCTAAATGATATTAATAATATCTTGAAGTGACGAGTAAATTTCTTGAATGCTCATAAATCTTTTCATTTGAATATTAGATTTGATTTCATGACATAAATGATGAGCAGGAACAAGCAGCAAAGAAAGCTGATGCTGCAGTTGATAAGGAGGCATATGAAGCAACTTTTGAAAATGATTCAGAAGATTTGCTAGCTGCGAAGGAACTTGCAGAAGCAACTGATGCAGCTTTGGCAAAATTGGTAAAGGTATGAATGATTTTGCTATTATATGCATGCATGATATTGAATGCCAAGACAAATTAGTCATGAATATTAACAATTTCCATATTTTGATAATCAAATTTCAAATTAGTCAAGGACTTGTATAGATGATTCCATATCGACAACATCATATGAACTCTACATCTGTTTTATTCTCTTCTAGATTGCGTTCAATTCTATTGATCATGTCTTTCAACCGTCCGAACAACCCAATGCGAAGAAGTGAAAAGTTGAATCAGATGTCGGTGATTAGGGGTGAGCAAAAATTCGATTAAACCGAATAAATCGATCAAACCGAACCGAATTAAAAATTCGGTTCGGTTATTTCGGAAGTTTGGTTTTTTTTTAAAAAAATCGATTAATTCGATTCGATTTCGGTTTTAAAATTTCTTATTCGGTTAAACCGAATTAATTAAATTAGAAAAATAATTTATAAATTTTAAATAAATAAATTTATAAATCCCTAATTCATTAGTAAAAATTTTATAATATTTAAAAAAATTTGGTTAATTCGGTCGAAAACCGAATTAACCGATAAAATATTGGTTCGGTTTGTTCGGTTTTTATTGAAAAATTTGGTCGGTTCGGTTGGTTCGAAAAAAATTGATTTATTCGGTTTTCGGTTTAATTTGATTCAGTTCAGTTCGATTTTAACCGAATACTCACCCCTATCGATAATCCTTGTGAAACCGCTGACAAGAAAGATGACCATGCAGACGATCCAAATAACAAGGATGGTGATGGGTTTTGATTTTGATTTTGATTTTGGTGGGGGCAAGGACGATAATAATCAAGCTTAAAATCATAAAATTTTTATCGTAATTTAATTTAACGATCGATTTTGTATTCAGTTACTAAAATTAACAGTTGCTGTAGAGTTCGGTTGTTAAATTAACGACCGATTTAAAATTCGATCGCTAAAATTAGTAATCGAATTTGTTTTCGGTCGTTAATGTTAGCGATCGAATTTGTATTCGGTCGTTAATTTTATCGTTAATATTTTAAAAATTTCATCACCGTCTCTCTATTTTTCTATTTTATGTTTTATTTACATACATATCAAAATTCTATACAATTCATATTCAAAATACATATCATAAATTTATTATATACACAATCCATATTACTTTGATATTCAAACGATATAAAATATCCACATGAAATAAAATATGCAAACGATACAATATGATGCAATATCCAAACGATATAAAATATTTATATCTACCTAATTGAGATCTTGTTTATGTTATAGTATAAACAAGCGATGAGTTGGTGGGAGGATATATGCCCCTTTTTTCGAATGGATCCTGTGACAGGGAAGATGTGAGTTTTGTTTATTTTTCATTAAATTTCCTTTTATTTTATTTTATACTAGGATTAAATTTCTTTTTATGGTGCTACAGATACTGTGTCCCTTGTAGGAAACTGCACTTAGAGAGCTGCGCGCGTGCAGAGAGGGACGCTGAGATGAATAGAGCTATTAAGGAGGAGGAAGCGTGCCTGCGTGAAGAGAGGTTCGCGAGTGAAGAGAGGCTCGCTGAGATAAATAGGACTATTAAAATTTCTTATTCGGTTAAACCGAATTAATTAAATTAGAAAAATAATTTATAAATTTTAAATAAATAAATTTATAAATCCCTAATTCATTAGTAAAAATTTTATAATATTTAAAAAAATTTGGTTAATTCGGTCGAAAACCGAATTAACCGATAAAATATTGGTTCGGTTTGTTCGGTTTTTATTGAAAAATTTGGTCGGTTCGGTTGGTTCGAAAAAAATCGATTTATTCGGTTTTCGGTTTAATTTGATTCAGTTCAGTTCGATTTTAACCGAATACTCACCCCTATCGATAATCCTTGTGAAACCGCTGACAAGAAAGATGACCATGCAGACGATCCAAATAACAAGGATGGTGATGGGTTTTGATTTTGATTTTGATTTTGGTGGGGGCAAGGACGATAATAATCAAGCTTAAAATCATAAAATTTTTATCGTAATTTAATTTAACGATCGATTTTGTATTCAGTTACTAAAATTAACAGTTGCTGTAGAGTTCGGTTGTTAAATTAACGACCGATTTAAAATTCGATCGCTAAAATTAGTAATCGAATTTGTTTTCGGTCGTTAATGTTAGCGATCGAATTTGTATTCGGTCGTTAATTTTATCGTTAATATTTTAAAAATTTCATCACCGTCTCTCTATTTTTCTATTTTATGTTTTATTTACATACATATCAAAATTCTATACAATTCATATTCAAAATACATATCATAAATTTATTATATACACAATCCATATTACTTTGATATTCAAACGATATAAAATATCCACATGAAATAAAATATGCAAACGATACAATATGATGCAATATCCAAACGATATAAAATATTTATATCTACCTAATTGAGATCTTGTTTATGTTATAGTATAAACAAGCGATGAGTTGGTGGGAGGATATATGCCCCTTTTTTCGAATGGATCCTGTGACAGGGAAGATGTGAGTTTTGTTTATTTTTCATTAAATTTCCTTTTATTTTATTTTATACTAGGATTAAATTTCTTTTTATGGTGCTACAGATACTGTGTCCCTTGTAGGAAACTGCACTTAGAGAGCTGCGCGCGTGCAGAGAGGGACGCTGAGATGAATAGAGCTATTAAGGAGGAGGAAGCGTGCCTGCGTGAAGAGAGGTTCGCGAGTGAAGAGAGGCTCGCTGAGATAAATAGGACTATTAAAATTTCTTATTCGGTTAAACCGAATTAATTAAATTAGAAAAATAATTTATAAATTTTAAATAAATAAATTTATAAATCCCTAATTCATTAGTAAAAATTTTATAATATTTAAAAAAATTTGGTTAATTCGGTCGAAAACCGAATTAACCGATAAAATATTGGTTCGGTTTGTTCGGTTTTTATTGAAAAATTTGGTCGGTTCGGTTGGTTCGAAAAAAATCGATTTATTCGGTTTTCGGTTTAGTTTGATTCAGTTCAGTTCGATTTTAACCGAATACTCACCCCTATCGATAATCCTTGTGAAACCGCTGACAAGAAAGATGACCATGCAGACGATCCAAATAACAAGGATGGTGATGGGTTTTGATTTTGATTTTGATTTTGGTGGGGGCAAGGACGATAATAATCAAGCTTAAAATCATAAAATTTTTATCGTAATTTAATTTAACGATCGATTTTGTATTCAGTTACTAAAATTAACAGTTGCTGTAGAGTTCGGTTGTTAAATTAACGACCGATTTAAAATTCGATCGCTAAAATTAGTAATCGAATTTGTTTTCGGTCGTTAATGTTAGCGATCGAATTTGTATTCGGTCGTTAATTTTATCGTTAATATTTTAAAAATTTCATCACCGTCTCTCTATTTTTCTATTTTATGTTTTATTTACATACATATCAAAATTCTATACAATTCATATTCAAAATACATATCATAAATTTATTATATACACAATCCATATTACTTTGATATTCAAACGATATAAAATATCCACATGAAATAAAATATGCAAACGATACAATATGATGCAATATCCAAACGATATAAAATATTTATATCTACCTAATTGAGATCTTGTTTATGTTATAGTATAAACAAGCGATGAGTTGGTGGGAGGATATATGCCCCTTTTTTCGAATGGATCCTGTGACAGGGAAGATGTGAGTTTTGTTTATTTTTCATTAAATTTCCTTTTATTTTATTTTATACTAGGATTAAATTTCTTTTTATGGTGCTACAGATACTGTGTCCCTTGTAGGAAACTGCACTTAGAGAGCTGCGCGCGTGCAGAGAGGGACGCTGAGATGAATAGAGCTATTAAGGAGGAGGAAGCGTGCCTGCGTGAAGAGAGGTTCGCGAGTGAAGAGAGGCTCGCTGAGATAAATAGGACTATTAAAATTTCTTATTCGGTTAAACCGAATTAATTAAATTAGAAAAATAATTTATAAATTTTAAATAAATAAATTTATAAATCCCTAATTCATTAGTAAAAATTTTATAATATTTAAAAAAATTTGGTTAATTCGGTCGAAAACCGAATTAACCGATAAAATATTGGTTCGGTTTGTTCGGTTTTTATTGAAAAATTTGGTCGGTTCGGTTGGTTCGAAAAAAATCGATTTATTCGGTTTTCGGTTTAGTTTGATTCAGTTCAGTTCGATTTTAACCGAATACTCACCCCTATCGATAATCCTTGTGAAACCGCTGACAAGAAAGATGACCATGCAGACGATCCAAATAACAAGGATGGTGATGGGTTTTGATTTTGATTTTGATTTTGGTGGGGGCAAGGACGATAATAATCAAGCTTAAAATCATAAAATTTTTATCGTAATTTAATTTAACGATCGATTTTGTATTCAGTTACTAAAATTAACAGTTGCTGTAGAGTTCGGTTGTTAAATTAACGACCGATTTAAAATTCGATCGCTAAAATTAGTAATCGAATTTGTTTTCGGTCGTTAATGTTAGCGATCGAATTTGTATTCGGTCGTTAATTTTATCGTTAATATTTTAAAAATTTCATCACCGTCTCTCTATTTTTCTATTTTATGTTTTATTTACATACATATCAAAATTCTATACAATTCATATTCAAAATACATATCATAAATTTATTATATACACAATCCATATTACTTTGATATTCAAACGATATAAAATATCCACATGAAATAAAATATGCAAACGATACAATATGATGCAATATCCAAACGATATAAAATATTTATATCTACCTAATTGAGATCTTGTTTATGTTATAGTATAAACAAGCGATGAGTTGGTGGGAGGATATATGCCCCTTTTTTCGAATGGATCCTGTGACAGGGAAGATGTGAGTTTTGTTTATTTTTCATTAAATTTCCTTTTATTTTATTTTATACTAGGATTAAATTTCTTTTTATGGTGCTACAGATACTGTGTCCCTTGTAGGAAACTGCACTTAGAGAGCTGCGCGCGTGCAGAGAGGGACGCTGAGATGAATAGAGCTATTAAGGAGGAGGAAGCGTGCCTGCGTGAAGAGAGGTTCGCGAGTGAAGAGAGGCTCGCTGAGATAAATAGGACTATTAAAATTTCTTATTCGGTTAAACCGAATTAATTAAATTAGAAAAATAATTTATAAATTTTAAATAAATAAATTTATAAATCCCTAATTCATTAGTAAAAATTTTATAATATTTAAAAAAATTTGGTTAATTCGGTCGAAAACCGAATTAACCGATAAAATATTGGTTCGGTTTGTTCGGTTTTTATTGAAAAATTTGGTCGGTTCGGTTGGTTCGAAAAAAATCGATTTATTCGGTTTTCGGTTTAGTTTGATTCAGTTCAGTTCGATTTTAACCGAATACTCACCCCTATCGATAATCCTTGTGAAACCGCTGACAAGAAAGATGACCATGCAGACGATCCAAATAACAAGGATGGTGATGGGTTTTGATTTTGATTTTGATTTTGGTGGGGGCAAGGACGATAATAATCAAGCTTAAAATCATAAAATTTTTATCGTAATTTAATTTAACGATCGATTTTGTATTCAGTTACTAAAATTAACAGTTGCTGTAGAGTTCGGTTGTTAAATTAACGACCGATTTAAAATTCGATCGCTAAAATTAGTAATCGAATTTGTTTTCGGTCGTTAATGTTAGCGATCGAATTTGTATTCGGTCGTTAATTTTATCGTTAATATTTTAAAAATTTCATCACCGTCTCTCTATTTTTCTATTTTATGTTTTATTTACATACATATCAAAATTCTATACAATTCATATTCAAAATACATATCATAAATTTATTATATACACAATCCATATTACTTTGATATTCAAACGATATAAAATATCCACATGAAATAAAATATGCAAACGATACAATATGATGCAATATCCAAACGATATAAAATATTTATATCTACCTAATTGAGATCTTGTTTATGTTATAGTATAAACAAGCGATGAGTTGGTGGGAGGATATATGCCCCTTTTTTCGAATGGATCCTGTGACAGGGAAGATGTGAGTTTTGTTTATTTTTCATTAAATTTCCTTTTATTTTATTTTATACTAGGATTAAATTTCTTTTTATGGTGCTACAGATACTGTGTCCCTTGTAGGAAACTGCACTTAGAGAGCTGCGCGCGTGCAGAGAGGGACGCTGAGATGAATAGAGCTATTAAGGAGGAGGAAGCGTGCCTGCGTGAAGAGAGGTTCGCGAGTGAAGAGAGGCTCGCTGAGATAAATAGGACTATTAAAATTTCTTATTCGGTTAAACCGAATTAATTAAATTAGAAAAATAATTTATAAATTTTAAATAAATAAATTTATAAATCCCTAATTCATTAGTAAAAATTTTATAATATTTAAAAAAATTTGGTTAATTCGGTCGAAAACCGAATTAACCGATAAAATATTGGTTCGGTTTGTTCGGTTTTTATTGAAAAATTTGGTCGGTTCGGTTGGTTCGAAAAAAATCGATTTATTCGGTTTTCGGTTTAATTTGATTCAGTTCAGTTCGATTTTAACCGAATACTCACCCCTATCGATAATCCTTGTGAAACCGCTGACAAGAAAGATGACCATGCAGACGATCCAAATAACAAGGATGGTGATGGGTTTTGATTTTGATTTTGATTTTGGTGGGGGCAAGGACGATAATAATCAAGCTTAAAATCATAAAATTTTTATCGTAATTTAATTTAACGATCGATTTTGTATTCAGTTACTAAAATTAACAGTTGCTGTAGAGTTCGGTTGTTAAATTAACGACCGATTTAAAATTCGATCGCTAAAATTAGTAATCGAATTTGTTTTCGGTCGTTAATGTTAGCGATCGAATTTGTATTCGGTCGTTAATTTTATCGTTAATATTTTAAAAATTTCATCACCGTCTCTCTATTTTTCTATTTTATGTTTTATTTACATACATATCAAAATTCTATACAATTCATATTCAAAATACATATCATAAATTTATTATATACACAATCCATATTACTTTGATATTCAAACGATATAAAATATCCACATGAAATAAAATATGCAAACGATACAATATGATGCAATATCCAAACGATATAAAATATTTATATCTACCTAATTGAGATCTTGTTTATGTTATAGTATAAACAAGCGATGAGTTGGTGGGAGGATATATGCCCCTTTTTCGAATGGATCCTGTGACAGGGAAGATGTGAGTTTTGTTTATTTTTCATTAAATTTCCTTTTATTTTATTTTATACTAGGATTAAATTTCTTTTTATGGTGCTACAGATACTGTGTCCCTTGTAGGAAACTGCACTTAGAGAGCTGCGCGCGTGCAGAGAGGGACGCTGAGATGAATAGAGCTATTAAGGAGGAGGAAGCGTGCCTGCGTGAAGAGAGGTTCGCGAGTGAAGAGAGGCTCGCTGAGATAAATAGGACTATTAAAATTTCTTATTCGGTTAAACCGAATTAATTAAATTAGAAAAATAATTTATAAATTTTAAATAAATAAATTTATAAATCCCTAATTCATTAGTAAAAATTTTATAATATTTAAAAAAATTTGGTTAATTCGGTCGAAAACCGAATTAACCGATAAAATATTGGTTCGGTTTGTTCGGTTTTTATTGAAAAATTTGGTCGGTTCGGTTGGTTCGAAAAAAATCGATTTATTCGGTTTTCGGTTTAGTTTGATTCAGTTCAGTTCGATTTTAACCGAATACTCACCCCTATCGATAATCCTTGTGAAACCGCTGACAAGAAAGATGACCATGCAGACGATCCAAATAACAAGGATGGTGATGGGTTTTGATTTTGATTTTGATTTTGGTGGGGGCAAGGACGATAATAATCAAGCTTAAAATCATAAAATTTTTATCGTAATTTAATTTAACGATCGATTTTGTATTCAGTTACTAAAATTAACAGTTGTTGTAGAGTTCGGTTGTTAAATTAACGACCGATTTAAAATTCGATCGCTAAAATTAGTAATCGAATTTGTTTTCGGTCGTTAATGTTAGCGATCGAATTTGTATTCGGTCGTTAATTTTATCGTTAATATTTTAAAAATTTCATCACCGTCTCTCTATTTTTCTATTTTATGTTTTATTTACATACATATCAAAATTCTATACAATTCATATTCAAAATACATATCATAAATTTATTATATACACAATCCATATTACTTTGATATTCAAACGATATAAAATATCCACATGAAATAAAATATGCAAACGATACAATATGATGCAATATCCAAACGATATAAAATATTTATATCTACCTAATTGAGATCTTGTTTATGTTATAGTATAAACAAGCGATGAGTTGGTGGGAGGATATATGCCCCTTTTTTCGAATGGATCCTGTGACAGGGAAGATGTGAGTTTTGTTTATTTTTCATTAAATTTCCTTTTATTTTATTTTATACTAGGATTAAATTTCTTTTTATGGTGCTACAGATACTGTGTCCCTTGTAGGAAACTGCACTTAGAGAGCTGCGCGCGTGCAGAGAGGGACGCTGAGATGAATAGAGCTATTAAGGAGGAGGAAGCGTGCCTGCGTGAAGAGAGGTTCACGAGTGAAGAGAGGCTCGCTGAGATAAATAGGACTATTAAAATTTCTTATTCGGTTAAACCGAATTAATTAAATTAGAAAAATAATTTATAAATTTTAAATAAATAAATTTATAAATCCCTAATTCATTAGTAAAAATTTTATAATATTTAAAAAAATTTGGTTAATTCGGTCGAAAACCAAATTAACCGATAAAATATTGGTTCGGTTTGTTCGGTTTTTATTGAAAAATTTGGTCGGTTCGGTTGGTTCGAAAAAAATCGATTTATTCGGTTTTCGGTTTAGTTTGATTCAGTTCAGTTCGATTTTAACCGAATACTCACCCCTATCGATAATCCTTGTGAAACCGCTGACAAGAAAGATGACCATGCAGACGATCCAAATAACAAGGATGGTGATGGGTTTTGATTTTGATTTTGATTTTGGTGGGGGCAAGGACGATAATAATCAAGCTTAAAATCATAAAATTTTTATCGTAATTTAATTTAACGATCGATTTTGTATTCAGTTACTAAAATTAACAGTTGCTGTAGAGTTCGGTTGTTAAATTAACGACCGATTTAAAATTCGATCGCTAAAATTAGTAATCGAATTTGTTTTCGGTCGTTAATGTTAGCGATCGAATTTGTATTCGGTCGTTAATTTTATCGTTAATATTTTAAAAATTTCATCACCGTCTCTCTATTTTTCTATTTTATGTTTTATTTACATACATATCAAAATTCTATACAATTCATATTCAAAATACATATCATAAATTTATTATATACACAATCCATATTACTTTGATATTCAAACGATATAAAATATCCACATGAAATAAAATATGCAAACGATACAATATGATGCAATATCCAAACGATATAAAATATTTATATCTACCTAATTGAGATCTTGTTTATGTTATAGTATAAACAAGCGATGAGTTGGTGGGAGGATATATGCCCCTTTTTTCGAATGGATCCTGTGACAGGGAAGATGTGAGTTTTGTTTATTTTTCATTAAATTTCCTTTTATTTTATTTTATACTAGGATTAAATTTCTTTTTATGGTGCTACAGATATACTGTGTCCCTTGTAGGAAACTGCACTTAGAGAGCTGCACGCGTGCAGAGAGGGACGCTGAGATGAATAGAGCTATTAAGGAGGAGGAAGCGTGCCTGCGTGAAGAGAGGTTCGCGAGTGAAGAGAGGCTCGCTGAGATAAATAGGACTATTAAAATTTCTTATTCGGTTAAACCGAATTAATTAAATTAGAAAAATAATTTATAAATTTTAAATAAATAAATTTATAAATCCCTAATTCATTAGTAAAAATTTTATAATATTTAAAAAAATTTGGTTAATTCGGTCGAAAACCGAATTAACCGATAAAATATTGGTTCGGTTTGTTCGGTTTTTATTGAAAAATTTGGTCGGTTCGGTTGGTTCGAAAAAAATCGATTTATTCGGTTTTCGATTTAATTTGATTCAGTTCAGTTCGATTTTAACCGAATACTCACCCCTATCGATAATCCTTGTGAAACCGCTGACAAGAAAGATGACCATGCAGACGATCCAAATAACAAGGATGGTGATGGGTTTTGATTTTGATTTTGATTTTGGTGGGGGCAAGGACGATAATAATCAAGCTTAAAATCATAAAATTTTTATCGTAATTTAATTTAACGATCGATTTTGTATTCAGTTACTAAAATTAACAGTTGCTGTAGAGTTCGGTTGTTAAATTAACGACCGATTTAAAATTCGATCGCTAAAATTAGTAATCGAATTTGTTTTCGATCGTTAATGTTAGCGATCGAATTTGTATTCGGTCGTTAATTTTATTGTTAATATTTTAAAAATTTCATCACCGTCTCTCTATTTTTCTATTTTATGTTTTATTTACATACATATCAAAATTCTATACAATTCATATTCAAAATACATATCATAAATTTATTATATACACAATCCATATTACTTTGATATTCAAACGATATAAAATATCCACATGAAATAAAATATGCAAACGATACAATATGATGCAATATCCAAACGATATAAAATATTTATATCTACCTAATTGAGATCTTGTTTATGTTATAGTATAAACAAGCGATGAGTTGGTGGGAGGATATATGCCCCTTTTTTCGAATGGATCCTGTGACAGGGAAGATGTGAGTTTTGTTTATTTTTCATTAAATTTCCTTTTATTTTATTTTATACTAGGATTAAATTTCTTTTTATGGTGCTACAGATACTGTGTCCCTTGTAGGAAACTGCACTTAGAGAGCTGCGCACGTGCAGAGAGGGACGCTGAGATGAATAGAGCTATTAAGGAGGAGGAAGCGTGCCTGCGTGAAGAGAGGTTCGCGAGTGAAGAGAGGCTCGCTGAGATAAATAGGACTATTAAGAAGGATAGCAGTGGCGAGGATAGTGGCCAGGTTTGTTCAATTTAATGATATAACCAATAAATTTAGTGGGAATTTGATTACTATTTGAAATTCAGTGGTGAGGATTTAATTTAGAATTAAATGATAAGCAGGAACAAGCAAAGGAAACTGATGATTCAGAACATCAGATAGTTGGAAGGAAACTTGAAGATGCAACTGCTGCAAATCTAGGAAAGTCCAAAAAGGTGCTAATTAACCCCAACCTTTGCTAAAAGTGTTAATGAATGTTAATAATAACTCATATAGATTGCGTCCTAACGATCATGTCTTTTAACAGTCCAAACAAGCCATTGCGAAGGAGCAAAAAATTGAATCAGATGTTGATGATCTTGGTGAAATTGCTGAGAAGAGAGATGACCAAGGGAGATAGAGATGAAATTTTTTTTTTGGTTTAATCGCAACAAACTGAAACTTCCGCAATATGAGGATTTTTTAATCACAACAAACTGTACGCAATATAGAAAAATAATTAATTCGATTTTTTTTAATCGCAACTTGGTGAAATTGCTACTTCAGAAGTTCGTTTTTTTTAAAAAATCAATTAATTCGGTTCGATTTCGATTTTAAAATTTTTTATTCGGTTAAACCGAATTAATTAAATTAGAAAAATAATTTATAAATTTAAGTAAATAAATTTATAAATCCCTAATTCATTACTAAAATTTTTATAATATTTAAAAAAATTTGGTTAATTCGGTCGAAAACCGAATTAACCGACAAAATATCGGTTCGGTTTGTTCGATTTTTATTGAAAAATTTGGTCAGTTCGGTTGGTTTGAAAAAAATCGGTTTATTTAGTTTTCGATTAATTCGGTTCGATTCGATTCGATTTTAACCAAATACTCACCCCTATCGGTGATCCTTGTGAAACCGCTGACAATAATTATTTAGCTTTTCTTGCAAGAAAAATAATTATTTAGCTTTTCTTGCATTTTTTTAATAAGAACCTTAGTTAGGTAAATTTATTGAATGTGTATAAATTTTTTCATTTGAATATTAGATTTGATTTCATGACATAAATGATGAGCCGGAACAAACAACAAAAAAGCTAATGCTGCAGCAACTGATAAGGAGACATCTGAAGCAGCAAAATTGATAAAGGTATGAATGATTTTATTATTATATGCATGCATGATATTGACCATCATATTAGGGATGAGCAAAATTTTGGTTAAATCGAATAAATCGAATCGAATTTTTAATTCGGTTTGATTATTTCAGAAGTTCGGTTAATTTTTTTTAAATCGATTAATTCGGTTCGGTTTCGGTTTTAAATTTTCTTATTCGGTTAAACCGAATAAACTGAATTAATTAAATTAAAAAAATAATTTATAAATTTTAAGTAAATAAATATATAAATCTCTAATTTATTAGTAAACTTTTTATAATATTTTAAAAAAATTCAGTTAATTCGGTCGAAAACCGAATTAACAGATAAAATATTAGTTCGGTTTGTTCGATTTTTATTGAGAAATTCGGTCGGTTCGGTTGGTTCGAAAAAAATCAGTTTATTCAGTTTTCGATTTATTCGATTCGGTTTAGTTCGATTAAAATCGAATACTGACCCCTAATCATATGAATCCTATATCTATTTTATTCTCTTTTTCAATTTTATTGATCATATCTTTCAACAGTCCGAACAACCCAACGCCAAGAAGCAAAAAGTTGAATCTGCTGACAAGAAAGTGATGGGTTTTGAAAAGTGATCTGGATTCATACAGTCTCCTGCCATTTGCTTTCTGCATATCATTAGAACTCATGAGGAGAAGTCAAATTTCATTCCAAGTATTCTTAATAAAAAATCATGTCATTCTCTTATTTGGCAAGCAATCTGGATTCAGACAACGCACTTGGTGACTGTCCAGTCATTTTTCCAAATAGAGACTTAGTACACTATGCTTCCATTTTTTCCTTTTCAATTGCATATTTGGTCATTGACGTGAAAGCAATTGAAAAGGTAATCAATCAAATCTTCTAATAGGTTTTTGTAGTTGTATTCAACTTACAGAGAACAATGTAATTGGAAGGGACATTTTCAAGAATAGTGTCCAGTTTTTGTGTTTGATATATTTCAACTTTCGAGATAGTTTTCTCGATCTTTGAATGAGTACTGAAGGAAACATACTCCATCTGAGTCATTACAATCCCGCTAAAAGATTGATTATACCATTTTTATAAAATGAAAATGCCAATGTGTAGCTGCTGCCAAGTGTAATATGTTAAGCTTTTGAAGTTGTGAATTTTATCCAATAACACCACGTTCAAAGTGGAAGCAAGGTGGTGGATTGCTAGAGTCTAAAACCTGATGACCAAATTGACAAATAACTCGGTTCATGATGGAGCGCAGGAAGGATTACAGATTACACTGGGAGGGATACAAACTAACAGAAATATGGAGAAAGATGACAAAAACTCACAGATTCTATTAGCTAGCTTGCAAAGGATTAATTACAAACACCCAAGTAGAGCTCAAGGGTCTCTTGATTCGTGCTCTGCAAGGGAGGGTCTGATAACAATCATTCACCATCTAAGGCCTGCTCTGTTCGAATTGTTAGCAAGCAGCTGAAACATTGTAGTCTATGTTTGCTATGAAAAAAAATTATAAAAAAGCAACAAAATAAAAAACTAAGAGTTGCTAAACTTATAGTTTCTAGAGATAAATTAGACCTCGAAAAGTTGGATATAATTTTAAAAATAATAGGCTGCAATTTGATTTTTCAGTTAATATTATTTTCTTCTTTGGTGTGTCAAAGTTTGAGTTCTTATTGGTGTGATCACTTGTGTTGCATTGAGTGGTATGAGAGCTAAATTCTTGATTTGATCAAGGTATGAGTTCCCGAACCCTATCTATAGGTGCGACTTTTCCCTCTCCTCTCCGATCCCACTCTTCTTCAAGTTTGCAACCAACAAAATCTAGAAGATAGCTGAAAGACAGTGAGTTGATCATGGTATGAGTTCCCCTGCCCTTTAGAAGAACTCTTGGACAATGTAAAACTATGACAACTAGAAGACATTGAGCTACAAGAGATTGTATGATTTGTAATATTTGGGTTCATGATTTCAAGTTAAATAGGCTCTTAAATAAGGATTGAAATTTCAGTGCGATACGAGCAAAATTTTTAATTCCACTGATAGACCGGCACCGACACAGCACCGATACCGCGGTTCCGACCGAGAAACGCCTCCAGAGGCGTCGTCGAGGTCCGACGGTGCCTCCGCACACGAGCAGTGCATGATCTGTCACAATTTTTTAGATTTTTTTTATTTTTTAACTTAGGATTTAATTAAGATTTTAATAATCAATTTCTAGCTATAGTTGAAAATAATTTAAATAGACTTTAATAAAATCTATAAAATTAATTTATTATTTTTAAAAAATATTTTATTTTTATTTTTAAATATTTAAATTAAAATTTTTATTTTAGTTAATATATTTTTTATTTTATAAATATCAAAATTATACCAAGATAATATGATACAGTACCAAAACTGTATCATTCCAATCTGAGACCGAAACCTCGATACGGCTCGATATTTTAAACTTTGCTCTCAAAGCTTCAACATGGGAACATGAGTTCTAAGTTGTAGTCAAAGCATGAGCATGGTTTTGAATGATGCAACTTATGATAAGATTGAGTCATATTTTAGCTTAGTTAATTGGGATGCTTAATAAACTACTTAGTCCACTAGAGTCTTATGCTCGAGCGGCCTTTGTTTGATTTGAGCAAATGAAATAAAGAAAAAACATATATAACTATTTGATCGCACTCAAATAGAATCAATAAAAGTCCAACAAAATAGAACTAAACAAAATTTTCACAAGGACGCAGAAGTGTAATAGCATAGTTCAATAGTCTGTCCAAGATTCGTGTGAGTATTACTCTGGCACCCAGTTCCTCATATTCAGCAGTTAAATTTCACGTCAAATTCCATCCATCCAGAGGAAAACATTGGACAGGCCAACTGGCACCCTGGATCCTTCACTATGATGATCAAAGAGGCTTTGCTCCTTTGTGTTGCTGCATCTGGTGGGCGGGTTCAAAATGTGACGGTGCTTTGAGATGGTTCTGGCAAGTTGAAACACAACAGAGTTGATATGCTTTCTCACAACCATGCCGCCCAACCAGGGAACATATGACACAACCGGTCAATGTCGATTGCATCATGTATGAGTTGCTGGACCTGCATACCACAGCAATAGCAAAATAGAATTAACATATCTAGGGTTACTTTATTATTATTATTTAAGATCGATAGTAATTTAACATTGGCTGTAAATAATATTTTCAATTTGTACATAGACTAAATTATGAAAAAAATATAAAAATTGAACAAAAGCATTAAAGCCACCAACTACAATTTTCTATAATGTTTCAATGATAAAATGTGATTTATTAAACTATTATTGCTTTGTTGTTTGCAAAAGGTGTATTTTCTGTGTTTTTATGCACATTTACAAATTATGCAAACTCAGTTAAACAGAGAATAAATTAATGATTGATCATTAACTTAGTTGGCAAATCACTTGAAAAACGATGATCAGACATATGGACACAGAACAAGAAGAAAGAAGATAAACATATTACCTGGCCCTGCACGCTTCTTATTTCACCTGCTTCATAGCCATCTAATTTTTCTTTGATTCTGAGGGTAGCTCGTGCAGCATCTCGGTTTCCTTCATCATCTTGTGAACTCTCCAGGCTTGCATCTATACCATCATCAGTTTCCTGAATATACATAGGGAAAATAAATTATGATTGTGCATGCAAAAGTAAGCACATGCATTTGTTTCCATGACCTTTGGCTATAGACATCAAAGTTAAGTTATTAGCTTGAAGCCACTCAAAGACTATTCAAAATGACAAAACCCAAAGTTATAACACAGGAAAAATGGATAATGCAAACTCCATGATCATAAAATTTATGTATCCTTGTAAGAAATCTAAAGGCATGGTTCAAAAAATCATTCTGTATGCTGATTGGCCGACAAAACTTGAAGCCACTGGTGAGCCAAGGTGCGAGAAGGCCAACTAGGCTTCTTCTCACTAACGTTCTCGGTGAGTCAATTACGGTGTGAGGCTTCTTCCACATCTTACTGAGGTGAGACGATGATTGCAAGGTTTCTAGGTGAGCTGGATTAAGAGTTTCCAGCTCATAGTTGTTGTCTTCCCAATTCATCCCTCCTAGTCACAGCTACTGACGCCATGTTGTTGGCACACAGTTGCTCAGTAACATTTCAGCCGAAGACTGACACCCCGACAAGAATAATACTATGTGGCTCTTTGTGCGAGTCTATTTGCAAAGGACAACTGTTTTTCCAAATGTATGGAGCTCACTTGACTCAATTTCATGAGGTTATGCTGTTGTTAGACAGGAGCCTCCAAGGCAACCATTTTGACATGACTAAACTTTTGTTAGCCAAGTGGAATAGGTGTATCAACAAGATTACAATAAACTAAGCTAAAAATTGTAAATGAATGTAAGGATCTGTATGCCTTTTGCAACTGCAAAGCTTTCAGAGGTGAGAGTGCCCACTTATACAAAGGATCATGGATGAATACCTGCAACAGCCATAGATAAATTATCAACATAAATGATAATTATTCACAAAGAGGCACGAGTGGTATTGCAATGGAACTAAGATAAATCTGCGTACTTCAATAATAGTTAGCAGTGCTTCCTTATTAGCTCTCATGACAGAGAGAGTTTCTTCACAACATCTTCTGAAAACACCCTCAACGCCAGTAACACCCATTCCGTCTATAATATCTTTAGTCAGCCTAAATGGAACCTGAATAGAAGTTATACTGTGAGCTGAGATTGCAAAAATGGATTTACAAATGATCTATACTCTGCTATCAGCAACAAAGTTTAAATGGACAAACCCTCTCTGGAGTTTTAAGCATAAGGCCTTGTTCAAAGGCAACCCCAAGGTCGATGTGGACTACTTCTGCAGTTTCTTGATCAATGAGAATATTCATTGAATGCCTATCTCCAAGTCCTACGATGTAACCTACCTGAAAGAGAATCAAATTGTGAGGCAATAAAACAATTAGTAGACATTTTCAGAAGTTGGAATTTCTAAAACATTGTATGGGCATATGAAAAGAATTTATCAAGATACAAATATTGGACCATGGAACTAGCTGCAACACTTCTTGTATAAGAGAGCCTGCCTTGAAACCAATCTGCGGGTTGCAAAAACTTCTCCAGAAAAAAATAATGCAGAACAGGCCTGATCAAATGATGAATTTTAAAGTAAGTTATTGCCAAATATCATCTCATATTGAGATGGAAGAAGGAGCTCCTTGTCGAGGTATCAAAACACCCATTATATATCGGCAAGGGATGATTGTGCCAGAATTTCTACTAATCATGGTAGATAAATATCAAACCTGAAATTGTCAGAGACTTTCACAAATGCCTTCCTCTTGTCCTTCTCCTGTTAAAACAACCAACCAAAGAGAAACATATGTAAGCTCTGGATCATACCACCATAAGATGTCAACAATTATTGCAGATGAGAATTTTCAATTTCAACTTACATTCGTCATGTATTCCCTGCACTGAAGAAATGTCCAATCGCCAACCCCATAGCGTCCATGCGCTCCACCATTTCTTGCACTACAGGGAAACAAATAATTTCCTGAAGCAACAAAATAACACATTTCACATTAAAACAACATGAATACAATTCAAACCTTCCTAAAAGGTATTCGCCAAGTGGAATAGTACGATCAACCCATTCAAGTATACCAGCACTTGGAGTAAAGGGGACGACCTGCAAAATTAGATACAGATAAAATGGCACAGTTTCATCTAGAAATTTAAATGAGCTAAAAATGCACATGCAAGAAATTTGCGTGGGAAATATTTTTGGAAGACACTGCAAAGAAATTCACAGATAAAATAGGTACACATTCTACCAAGGAATGAAAAAATAATAGAATGCAGTAACAATTTGATTAACACTTAGAACTATGTAAATAAGGTCATGATGAAGGAAAAGGAGAATTAGAGCAAAAAAGCATCCTTGTGGAAAAATTTAGTTGCACTTGCAGAATATACCTGGCTACATGACAAAAAATTGCTCAGTAATTTAAGAGCACATCTTATACCTTGTATGTACGAATTTTTAGCCTTCTTTTCCATGTATCTCTATTATTCTGCAAGAAATTATTTACCAAATCGAAAAATTGTTCCATGACCTGAAAAGGATGGACCATTACAAAATTTTAGAGTTCTGCATACTTATAGCAAAATCTGATCAAGAGAAGTGTTTATGGAGAGTGCTATTCATTGCAACTAAGCAAATATATCAACAAGGTTAGTAAACTTAAAATTTAGGAGTTTGAACGGTAGTAGTGTTTCTATATTGAGTGTTGTATTTGATGATAATGGATCCAGTTGAAATTGTTAAACCTTTAGTCATATTAGGTCGAAGAAATAGTGTAGGCTTGGTGTTGAGCAACATAACTTCAAGCTCAAGGTGTAAGCCATATTGGTAATCATATAAGAAACTATAATTGTACACAAGAAAAATGCAAGATTTGTAGCCCAAATTTACATGTTCATTGGGAGGTCACAAGTTTTAAGGTATTCATACCTTGGGAAACATAAACTTAAACTGCATCAAATAATTTAGCTAAATCTTCAATCATTCTTGATGATTGAAAATGAATTATCTATTTCAACAATCTGGAAAAAGTCATGACCATCAACAAACTTAGGTTTCTTTGAAGACACTGTTTCGTAGAAGCTAAATTTTAGCATCTATCCAGAATGTTACAGCATGCATTGCACTCAAACAAATATGATAGATTTGTGACAGAAAATCATCTATGCTGTATTGCTGTTCCATCTCACCCAGTTATGGATGTATTAGTGGTAAGCCAAAGGATAACAATCTTATACTAAAAGGGAACTTCATTTCCATTTGATGGGTCAGAAAATAATCACTTGTACAAACATTGCATCAGAGCATGATAACTTTATGAAGAGAACCATTTCCTATCTGAACTGATTACACGTCAAGATTAAGTGCATTTACAGGTGAGTCGAGACCAAATGTGCTGCAACTTGGAAGAAAGTATAACTCAGTAAAGTATTTTAAAATTAAAGGCAAAAGAGAAGTGAAATTTTACAGCATCCTGTCGTAAATCATCATTCCCAGACTTTGCAAGTTGACGATATATATGACCATCTGAACCAAGGCACTCAATTACTTTGGGAGCATTTATGCCATTCATTACCCTGAAAATTTTTAATATAAACTATTTAACCTATGTAAAAGATCCTGCACAAGTAGAAACATCAGGCCACATACATTACAGAATCAGCCAAGCCCTTGAAATGTGGAAAAGAACCTTCCTGATATTGACAAGTGGGATCAACAGGAACAGTAGCTGTGACAACTGGTACCTAAAAAAAGAGAAGTGGAAGAGTAAGTTTGCAACTTGGCAGTTTACTGGATCAACAACACACAAATGAAACAATGTCGTACTTGACATTTATCAGACATTTAATGAAACCACAATTATGCACGGAAAAGACTGCATCATGATGAGAAGTTAAATTTCATTCAAATATGACAATTATTTAATACAAAACTGCAGCGGTATTGTACTTGAAAAGTGATCTGGATTCATACAGTATCCTACCATTTGCTTACTGCATATCATTAGAACTCATGATGAGAAGTCAAATTTCATTCCAAGTATTCTTAATAAAAAATCATGTCATTCTCTTATTTGGCAAGCAATCTGGATTCAGACAACGCACTGGGTCACTGTCCAGTCATTATTCAAAATAGAGACTTAGTACACTATGCTTCCATTTTTCCTTTTCCATTGCATATTGGTCATAGACGTGAAAGCAATTGAAAAGGTAATCAATCAAATCTTCTGATAGGTTTTTGTTACAGCAGATCCCAACCAGTATAAAGCGGATTGAGGATAAAAGACCCATGATATTGTAATGTAACAAAAACTAATTTAAGTAAATCAAGATCACTTTCCTCAATGTTAGGCTTAAGTTGTATGCAACTTACAGAGAACACTTGGAAGGGACATTTTCAAAAATAATGTCCAGTTTTTGTGTTTGATAATATTTCAACTTTCGAGATAGTTTTATCTCTGAATGACTGAAGGAAACATGCTTCATTTGAGTCATTAGAATCCAGCTAAAAGATTGATTATACCATTTTTTCATTATTGCTAGTGGAACTGGCTTATAAGATGAAAATGCCAATGTGTAGCTGCCAAGAAAGAAATTCCCTAGATAAGTGATAACAGAAGGTAATCAGACATGTAAGGCATATGCCCATCGTTGTTGTCATTCGTATTGCTAGTAGCCTATGCTAAAATAATGTTAGAAGTGTAATATGTTAAGATTTTAAAGTTGTGAATTTTATCCAATAACACCACATTCAAAGTGGAAGCAAGGTGGTGGATTGCTAGAGTCTAAAACCAGATGACCAAATTGACAAATAACTCGGTTCAACAATCATTGACCATCTAAGGCCTGCTCTATTCGAATTGTTAGCAAGCAGAAACATTATAGTCTATTTTTGCTATGACAAAATTATAAGAAGCAACAAAATAAAAAACTAATCTTAAGCCATGGAAGTTGTCAGCAAAAGAATTGACAGCATGGAGTTTGTAGATTATGAATAACATGGGCTGAAATTCTAAACTAAGGCAATCATTGTCACCCTTACAAGTTCTAGCTGACGAATATTACGGATTTCTCTGGGTAAGGGTATTCTCCTATTAGTTTCCTGTTCAAGAATATTTGCAAGAAAATTTCAGTGTGTATTATCAATGCATAAACTAAGGCAATGAAAAGACTCAATATATAAAATCTGAAGTAGTACGACTGACCTCTTTTTTTGTCTCCAATTCAGCTAGTTTGATGTAAATCTCAACTAATTGTTTCATCTATAATACAAAAAATAAATCAATTATGTAATCCAAATGGATACATGATACTTAAATTGAAAAGTACCTGTCTTATTAGAGCTCCATGAAATGTCAATAACTCATTCAAGATATTCTCTGCTGCAAGTTTTTTGTCCATGTCTACAACAAATGAGTTTCTACTCCTTTGCTTGTCTTTTACACGGTCCCCATTTGCTAAAGCAAGAAGCTGCTTGAACAAGAAACAGAAGTTTGAGGATGATCTAGTTCGATACCGCAAAACTTGTTTAATATTGAGAAGCAATTCTAGATAAACATCCATAGAAATTAAAGAAGCATCTAGAAAAACCATAGGGAATATCAACAAATACTAAAAGATGTTTTTGCTTTGAATCTTGCTAACAAAAGACAAGTGAATGAGTTAATGAACACATTTGCATATCTAAATAATAAATAAAAAGCCATCAAAGGAATATATAAATTCATGACCAAACACAAGAAACATTTTCACTGAGTTAAATCTCAAGTTTATAGAAATCCAATTGATGTAGTTCAAAATTTGAGGATCAATTCCAAAATTTTCTTTAAAATATAATATATATTTCTTAATTTCTAAGAGTTGCTAAACTTCTAGTTTCTAGAGATAAATTAGACCTCGAAAAGTTGGATATAATTTTAAAAATAAAATAGGCTATAATTTGATTTTTTCAGTTAATATTATTTCCTTCTTTGGTGTGTCAAAGTTTGAGTTCTTATCAGTGTGATCACTCATGTTGCATTGAGTGGTATGAGAACTAAATTCTTGATTTGATCAATGTACGAGTTCCCGAACCCTATAGGTGCAAGTATTCTCTCTCCTCTCCAATCCCACTCTTCTTCAAGTTTGCAACCTACAAAATCTGGATGATAGCTGGAAGACAGTGAGTTGATCATGGTATGAGTTCCCCTGCCCTTTAGGAGAACTCTTGGACGATGTAAAACTATGACAACTGGAAGACATTGAACTACAAGAGATTGTATGATTTGTAATCTTTGGGTTCATGATTTCAAGTTAAATAGGCCCTCAAAGCCTTCAACGTGGGAACATGAGTTCTAAGTTGTAGTCTAAGCATTAGCATGGTTTCGAAAGATTGCAACTTATGATAAAATTGAGTCATATTTTAGCTTAGTTAATTGGGATGCTTAATCAACTGCTTAGTCCACTAGAATCTTATGCTCGAGCGGTCTTTGTTTGATTTGAGCAAATGAAATACCAACTAAGTTGACCCATGTGACAATTAGACAATATAAGCTTGCTATATTGGCTAGCTTAGTCGATTGCCATGGTATCAGTCCAATGAATATGGCTCAAGCTGACTTAATCCTTGAAAAGTCAACTAAAATTATAAGTCATTTGCGAATAGGCTAGTGATCTTATCCAATTCAGTTGATTGTATGCATAATGAGTCAACTGAAATGTTATCAATCAATTAGATGAAAACTTAGTTGACTTGGGATTACCTTTTTTAGATATTTATTGTTAGTTGCTTGCATATTTGAGTTGACTAATTTAAACTAGAAGTTATTCAAATGAGCTATCTTATGCTATGTTTTTCTAAGGCTTCTAGTGCTCGTGCATGGTAATATCTTCCTTGTGCTTATTTCATATTTCTAAAAAGATTTTGTGCAATGTTTCTTCACCTCTCTTAGAGGAGTCTCTTTCATAGTGGGTATTTCAAGCTCAATCCAGCTAACAGATTGTCAGGTTGTAGAGTAGATGTGGTAGAGTAGAGTAGGACTTAGGGTCCAAACCACATTATATCTTTGAGTTAGCAAAATATTTTTTTTGGGTTGTAGGGTCCCAAACCACATTATATCTGAGTTAGCAAAATATTTTTTTTTGTGTTTATTATTTTTATTGTGTATACTCCAAACATGAAAGCTAAGTTTTAGCCTTGCACTAATGAAAGCAAAAGAAATGAGTTTTATTTTTCAACTTAAACACTATTCACCCCTTCTAGATGCACAACAATGACAACCCTCCTAGCTATCTTTTACTAAGTCTTCTGCAAAACCCTCTGATAAGTCACAACATTTAAGAACTAGTTTACATATTATAAAGGAGAATCCAAGTCTACAATTATCACACTACCTTAAACTCAAAAGAAAGAACAAGATAAGAATAAAAATTGATAAAATTCCTTATATCAGTAAAACATCTAAAATTGTCAATTTATAGTAATTCCTAAGTTTAAATCTTGTTTCGATTCCTTGTCTATTTCTACTCACCGAATTGAGAATTTTATCATGTGTTAGCAAGGAGATATAGGTTGGTACTACTAGGAGAAGATTGAGACAAGTAATGATTATTATAAAAAATATGAGGATGCACTTTGTAAACTAAAAGACAATATAGGATAACTTATGCATTCATTATCCCTAGAAATCCCATTACGATTCCTACAAAAGCATTTATATTCATTCTAATTGTTAGGAATATTAAGCCTAATGCACGTCTATTTAATTTACCAATTTATTTAAACAACACAATTTCAAATAAGAGAGTATGCTAAATTACTAGGAGACATTCAAGTCTTAGACTTTGTGCTCTCACTTTGTCACATGGGGAGCTACAAAGTGCACTTTTAGCTCTAGAATAAACCTCCACATTGGAAGTAATATTTTGTGACTTACTAGACAAGACAATTAACAAGGAAGAGAAATAAAGCAAGGATGAAGATCCTACCAGTATCTCATTCTTTGGACCACCAGCTTCTCATTCTTTGAAAGGTAGCCAAAGAAACGATAAATAAATCATACTCACAAAACTTCATGCAAAAATCATTACTTATGTTTGGAAATAACCAAAGAAAGTGCTAACTTGTACAAAACCAATTCTCCTTGATCAGGAGAATGACACAGTTCGAAAATTGAGAATCAATTTAGAATTTTTTTTACAATTTTAAAATTTGACAAATCATTTTAACTAATAGTTATAGTTATTAGACATCAATTAGACCTTTTACAAGTTGATGATTATAATTGCAGAGATACGATAAACAGTTTTTAGTCAACTTGGCCATATTTTAAATCTGGTTAGGATCCCATGTCAATTAATAAATAATATTCTTATCTGGTGAATTGGGGGTTTGTGGCTTATGCAACATGAATTTTCACGCTGCATTACTAATTACTAGACCGATCAGTGATACTTTGCAGAAGGTAAGCACACTCAGACACAGTTAGAACACATCCAATTACTAGGCCAATCAGCTTGAACATATCCAATTGCTACCCCAATTAGTTACTCTAATCCATCAAATGCGGCATGCAAATCTAAATTTACTTGTTAAAGCTAAGATTCATAATGGAATAGCTATGTTAAATAAACATTACTTACCTGGAAAATAGTATGGTATGGATGATCTATAGCCATTTTCCTTACAAGAGAAACCAAAGCAATCTGCACATATCGAGGCTTCACAAATTTAATAAAAACCATATTTGCTTCTAAAAATAGATGAATATATTAAAAAACCTGGAAACTGGTTGAACTCTGCCCATCTTTATAGCTACCAAGTCTTGAAGCAATCTGGTAAACCAGTGGTATAAATTTGTATGATTGAACCTGTAAAGCCCGAAAAACAAATGTGCTATAAAGAATAACTCAGCAGCAAATTATGATGGATGAAGCAACTACCATTGAGTCATACGTTAAAGCAACTCCAAAAGTACACGGAAAAAAGCAGCCATAGATTTACCTCCTTCACTGTATTAATCATTTCGTCGACAACATTCTTTCTCGAGTAAAAGTTGAACCACAAGGAAACAAGCCGAAATACCTGGAGTGTGTAGATCTCAGAATTAGAATCAAACAATACATGTATTATGATTAATAAACTAACACAACACGCAACATTGCAAACCAATCCATGTAAGAAACCACAAGCATATTAATCTGTGCAACAAAAAAATCCACAGCCATCTCTTCAACAAGGAAAACTGAAACATTCATTAAAACTAACAAATTGAGATAACAAAGACAATGAAAAGACATCACTAGTACCGGGCTTCCCTGTTCACAATATTCCATAGGACTACTGCAGTTGACAAAGAGGATTGAGTATGAGAACAACTACCTGGTATTGAGTTGTATCATGTGGTCAAGATCTTCCAATGAGAGGAGCAAACAGGATTGTCCTAAACATAAAACAAATATGTAAAGTGCATGTGTTTTTTTTATTGGCCTCGAGTCCTTTTGGGGGAATGTGCTGTGCCTGAAGGTGGCCATGCTAGGCGTTTGGCTCAGTTTAGCTTATACCCATTATGAGGACTAAAGATTTAAATGGGGAGTTTTGCATCAAGGTACGAGAAAAGAGGTTGAGGATGAGTCATGTGTCTCTTTCTCGGCACACAAATATAGTGAGTTCTAGCAATATAGGTTAGGACTTGTGCTTGAATTTGACATGAAGGAAGTTCTGTGTTGGATCAAGTTGTGCTAACAATAATGTCATCATGATTATTGGTAGAGTCCTTGCTCCTAAGCATGGATAGAGTGACATAAATAAGGTATGTGAGGCTGTATTGATGATCTACATTATAACATTCATTAGTATGACTTGATCCATATTACCAACCTTACTTAGTTGCTGTGCATACATATGAGGAAAGACAAGATAAGAAACAAAAATATGAAAGAGAAAGTTGAGATCGCATCTATTGAAGGGAAACTACGAGAGACACACTTAAGATAGTACACACACGTACTTAGGCATCTAATAAATGCCTCAATTCGATAATGTGAGACCATGACAAATAAGTAGATTAATAAGAAAGAGGGAGACCAAAGAAGAGTTGGTTAACAACGATAAAATAGAATAAAATCCATTTTAAATTGGTGAGGATATTATATGGGATTGAGTTCAATGGATTAGGAGGAATCATATAACTACACACCTAGTGGGGAAAATGTTTGGTTGTTGTTGTAGTACGACTTGACCCTAAACATTTACTATAGGTTAGGCGATCAACCTTAATGGGGCATGTGCTACCTTTGCAGTGGTTGTGTTCCTAGGGTGAGATGGCACGGTGTCATGGAGAGGCAAACATTCATTTATCTAATATGATGTGTATGTTGCACATGTCATGTAGAAATGGAAATTAGAGTGTGGCGAGTATCAAAGTGAGAAGCTAAGCTTCATGGTAGCAATCCAAAGTAAGTTTCTCTCATCCAATACATTAAGTCGATATGATCCATTATGAGATCATGTGTGGGCAGATCCAAGTTTTAGAAAATGACATCAATTGACACCATAAAAACTTAGGAATGTACATACAAGAATAATAGAAGAGTATTGTGTTAAACTATTTTAATGCCTTTGAGACCACCTACTCAATAAAAAGGTCACAATATAAAGATGACAACATATATTACAAGAAAGAGATTATTCCCTAATTTAACTGGCAATTATATAGTGTAAAAATATTGATTAAAGTCTCAACGATGTAAACATACAAATGATATAATTCAAATGTATTTACCAAAAACAAGTCTAATTCCAATATCGATTCAAGTCACAATGATGCAACCACATAAATGGTGTAATTCAAATTTCTTTACAAAAAACATGTCTAATTCCAATAACTTAGAAATATGACATTTATTTTAGTTTATTATACTTACCAATTGAATTGGATCAATCTTATTGGATGTATTGACTTTATTAAATCAGTACAAGTCCTATTCAACCATAGACAAAAAAATATTTTAATCATTATAATTTTATATATGATACCAGCTCCAATGAGATCCTGACATCAAGATAGACCTTAATATGGCAATAGGAGTTTCAATTATCAAAGTAAAGTATGATTTTGTCAATACAATCATGAGTACAACCATGAGTCTGTACTTTTGGTTATGGTAGCAACAAAATCAAGTATGTATATATCAATTGGAGTTAAATATTTATCATCATAGTAGATGATTGATATGTACGGTTGCACCTATTATCGAGGAAAGATTTGTGGTGTGATTGATGATGGTTGAGGTTGAGAGTAAGTCGAGTATCCTACGGTTGATCAGATCAAGGTATGAAGTCACATACCAACCAATCATAGTGACTTGGTTGATCCAATCAAGGTGTGAAGTTCTGAATGGACCAATTTTAGTGATTTTGTAATGGATTAACTTTGGTTAAAACAAGAAAACCCCTTCTTTGACGTTTTTGGTTCATTGTGAACCGCAAATACATTCCTTTCCTTATATACTAGTAAATTTACACGAATAGAATCTTGTCTCTATTTTAGTTGATAGAAGCATTATGACATAACTTGACAAGGCATGCTAGTAATTAGTTCTCCTTTGGTTGACATCAAAAACTAATTGGTAACATACCTATCATATGATGCAAGTTATGCCACTGGCAGGAAACTATAGGAGTTAGGTTCCAGGCCTTAAGGCACTGAAATTGAGACTTGGTTGGTTCAGATGATTGGGTACTTTGACAGTTAACTACAGAGCATTCCCTTTGGGTTCGGAGAGATAATTGTATGCCTAACCATCAAAGTTACTCCTTTTGTTTGAGAGAGCCTAGCCTACTGGTCGAAGCAACCCCTTTGGTTCAATTTGGGTGGCATGTCTTTTTTGTTCAAGCAAGAGTTTCCCACTTGAAATTTGAATATAGAAATTTTTAACAAAGTTAACACTCATGTAGAGATGGATAAACTTGAGAGATGGATCAGCTTATTCACCTTAGTTCTTCTTTTTTCATCTAATCTTATTATTTGACAACTTACGATAGGTGCTCCTAACAGAGTTCTGGAAAATACATACTTTGCAACTATTGCTACTTATATTATCCTCTAATCTTAGCATCCAACAAGTTTTCAAGAGCACTATTGCTACTGTAACTTAGAGACAACACAACTACTAGGATTGAAGTTTTGCACAACGTTTATGATTTTCTTTTGATTTTCTGTGCATTAAGTTGCCTGCAATTTTGAATGCCTTGAGAAATAACTTGTTGTATATTTTATTCCATTTTGTTGTTCCTAAACTTCATATTGGGGCATCATTCTCATTATGCTTGTGTGACAATCATCTAAGGACATGTTATGAGCATTGTCTAGCATCTCTATAACTTAGTATGATACCGGCATATGTGGCGTGATAATGGGTTTGTACGTAGCTAAAATGAGTGCTCTAAGGGCATGACATCCACTACTACTTTGCTTCCATAGACAACTGTAACAGTTTAGCAACTAGAGAAGCAGCCTTTAGCAATGAATAACAACTTGGAATCATCTGCTACTATGAATTTATGAAACTCTAAGCAGTTCTGGATTGTTGAATTTTATCCTTCATTTCAGAGCACCCCTCCCTCTCACTAAATGTAAAGGAGAGAAGATGTGAACTTACAAGCACGGGATACAAGAGGGATTGCAGGAGATAACAGTTATCTAAGCTTATTGGCTCACATGGAAAGAAAGAACAGAGCTCCACTAAAGAAGTCATTTCACAACTTGTCAAGTTGAAACAGTAAGCAGCACCATTTTAAATTGCATAGTTAGACCCACTCTGAGACTTCATTCTTACCACTGTCAGATCATATTTGCCACCTATAACAAGACAACGTCGGTATCCCTCTAAAGCGAGGCTAAGGAAGTTCTCTCTGTCATCCTACAATAAAGAGTTTGAGATGATTAGATCACCTTCACAGAATTGTGACAGCTGTAATGACTAACAACAAAATCAAGCCCATCAAAATCAAGAAGAGAGATGGAATTAGGATTTCAAAGCTGAAGAATTTATTTATGAAAAAATTACATTTATCCATAAAGTCAAGCACTTCACAGATTACAAGTTCCTGTAAATCTTGAGCACCACAATATAGAGAATGCAACAAGGAAGAAAAAGAAGTACAACATCTCATGACATTCATAATTTCATACACGGCCAAAGTTGGACGAGATAGATGAGTTCATATTATTTTTCTATTATATTTTTAATGTAATTTACTTTTATTTCCATGCAAAGTGTTGTGCAGGATTACCATGAAATATGTTAATGGAACATCCAGCAAATCAGATGAGTAGTTGACAAGGACTGGGGCATCTCAAACCAATGAAGATCTTAAACAACAGGAGACTCAAAAAATCAGTTCAAATTGGAAAGTTTTTTAGTTCATTAGTTGCTAATCTTTTGACAATAAAATTAACACAGATCATATGCATATAATCTTTATGGTAGAACATGAGGAAGTAAAGATGATTAACATCTAGAACATGAGGAAGTAGAAGGGTTAAAGGTTCATGGATGACAGTAGGCATTTCATTGATTAAAAAATGCATCAGAATCAAACATGGTGATTTTTTAGAATAAATCAATGCTTGCTTGTTCAAGAGTTTAAGGTAAGAAAATTATGGCAAATTTTGATTGAGCATACTAGCCTGTGTTCATCTCAAGCAGTAATCATTTAGTTATTAGCTTTCTAAGGCAAATCCAATGTATGCGAGGCTTGAATCTTTCGTGCCAACGTCTGTGATCAGAGCAGGATGAACCCAAATGCAGGCGAACAAGGGGCCCCATTTTCCAAATTTGTGAATCTATGTAGCCCTCATAGATTACAAAAACAGAAGCCATTTATGGCAACAAAAAGCCATATTAGTCATAACTCATAGCTACATAGATATTATCCTACCATTACTCTATAAAAGATTATTGTGAGTAATACTGAAATTTCTCAATTACTACTGATTTCTAGTTACAATAATTACAAATTTCTTTAATCTTTCTCTAGTCCTTATACTTTGAACTCTAATCAGCTCAACTTGTCAAAATATGGTTTCGTTTTAAACAACAAATATATGGAAACAAAAAATTAATTTATGACTGAATTCAAGGAATATAAATATCATCAGTCATCACCACTTTAAAACTAACTAGTTATCAAGTGGAAGGCAGCCCATTGTTGATAAACAAGTTTGAAACAAGCAACATAAGTATAATGCATATAGTTAGTTATTAGGGATCAAAATTTTGTATTATTATTGTATATTTATAACTCATATTTATATCATCAAAGCTAATCCTATCTAAAGCTCAGGCATAAGATAGTATGTTTTACACTACTTCAAATTTAATATATCTCAATCCCCTCTGATAGGCTCATGGGTTGGTCCACCTAACCCACAGTCCGCCTTGGGTTGGATAATGGATTGGGGATTTCCCAGTCTGTCAACATGGTGGGTCGGCCCGGCTCGGCCTGCCATATGACGGATTTCTGATGGACCGGCCCGCCCCGTCATGGGCTAGCCCGTTTGATAGCACTAACGATGCTAAAAGAACTTTATTTCCTTCCTTGAATCTCCTGCAAACTGAAGATACAACAAGATTCTAAAGTACCAGACAATGAGATTACTTATGTTTGGTTACGAGGTAAAGTAGATAGAATAGCAACTCTAGCATCTAAAAAAGGTGTTAATATCAAGAGGAAACTTAGTCTGATATTGCCCTGAGAGATGAGAGAGATTAAGGTTCTAAGTTCTATCATCCACTCAAGAGAAATATGCCATCAAAGGAGAAACAAATATCACTAATCTGACTTTTGAAGTTGCAATCAACGAAGAAATATATTGCTAATAACAATAAGATTAGGGTTCTAATCATCCACTCGAGGAAATTTGAAAAGGATGATGAGATAACACTAGTTGGTTTAAGAGAGAAAAAAAGAACCCTAAACCTATTGATGCTTAAACTGAAGAGAAGATTGAGATAAATAAAAGCTTCAAATCTCTTATCATTTTTTATTTACGTTGAGTGATATCTCTCCAATTGTTGCTTAAACCTAATGAGGCTTTCTGTCAGCAATATCTCTAGCTATCAGGTCCTGCCTCACTAACTTAGAGAAATTGATGTTGCCGGGTCAATGGTCGAAGGAGGTCACATTCAGATACTGAGGCCAATGGCTGGTTCAGATTTGTAGAAGAGGTTCACCTTTGTCTTGAGGAGAAATGACCTGTGCTGGGTGAAAGGGATCCATGAGGCAACATGAGCGGTAGATAAAGAGTGCTATAGATGCAGACCTAGATGACAGGCATAATGAAATAGATCTGGAGGGCTAGAGAAGGATGAGGGTTCATTAGAGCTTCCATGGGTTTGTTGTGCTTGTGAAGAGGAATACATAGAGGTTGAGGGCCATGAAAGAGTGTGCACATATTTGAAGAAGATCCAAGTGTGGGGAATAATCGATCTGGGAGGGCAAAACTATCAAACTTGCCAAGTGAGTTTGGGCAATGATGCTGGTTGCTAGCATTGTCACTACACAGAGGTAGAACAGCCCACAAGTTTGTTTTGCATGCTCAGGGAGTCCAACAAGAGATGCTTGACGAGGTTCTCACAGTTATCTTGGGAAGGAGGAAGAGAAACCTAACTCTCTCATTGTCTGCACTAGTAGCAATAGACACAGAAGTTGTAGTGTGTTGACACTAAGTAGAGGATGGTAAAAGAGAAACTCGATATAGGAAGGTGATGCTTGTCGAGGGCTCCAAGTGAGAATTGGAGGAACAACTATGGAGAAAGGATGTGGACTGATGTGTTGGAAACAAAGAAAGGTAGAGGTGGCATCGTACTGGGAACAAGAAATAGGCAAGAGGACAACAAAGAATATAACTATGCAAAGCGGGCACATTGGGATTTTCAGATGGCAGTGGGAAAGAAAGCTTTTATTCTTCTATTTTCTTTCTTTCTTCATGTAAGGTGGAAGAACAAATGGAAAATTATTATTTGTCACTGCTTGGTATAGGATAGGGTGTGCCATCATATGAAACACATAACTTCCTCTGAGAAAATTGAGAAAGGTAAACTCTTAAACTAGGTTATATAATATTTTTATCCAAAATAGTGAAAACTTTTCCAAATAAAAAAAATCGAACTTGAATTCCATAAAACACAAGGTATACTAAGTGATGCTGAATCCCTATTAAATGTCCTCCATCAAACAAACCATTCCTTTTTGTACAATGCCATGTTATTTTGTACATAAGGTGCACTCCAATTTTGGAACTTATTAGCTAGATCTATGAAAAATTATGAAAGTTGACCAAAAAGGAATCTAACTGGAAGTAATCAAACTTGGCATAATTTTCAGATGAAAGAAAAAGGCCTATTAATCCTAATGTTGACAGATTAATCAGGAGTAACCTTAATGCAGAGAAAATATACTTAATCACTCAGGTGAGGAGACTGACAACTAGAGTATCAAGAGAGTAAAATTAAAAGGTATTACAAAACTATAGGAGAAGTACAATACATGCAATTTTTCAGCCTCTTCCCTGTCCATTGTAAGTTGTTTTTGCAACTCTTGTATCTTGATTGTGTAATCTGTTTTCTCACCCTGAAAAAAGAATTAAACGGACTTAAGATTTACAGATAACTCTTTCATACTTCTCATCAGTCATCAGATGTTTCCCAAAACATTGTGGATAGTTACTTAAGTTAAATAAATGAATGTTGAATAGGAGAGTAGGTACTAGTATGCTTACCTTCGAAGAACCTTTTAGCCTTTTGATGAGTGCATCCAACTCCCTCGTCTGCACAAATTGGTTATTTAGCAAAAGAAAGGAAAACAGAAAATAAGATAAAATATATTCTTTACTTTGTGCTTTCTCAACCGCAGAGCTGCTTGCCACTCACTAGAAGCTAGTCTTGCTTCATAGCTTTGGAATAGACCATCTGCATAGTGTGCTAACTGGTAATAGCTTTGGCATTGTCTGGATAAATATTTCTTACTTGTACTTTTGCTCAACTCTGTGACTTCCACTGAATGTTTCAAGTACTGTTCTATGATAATCCTTGAGCTGCATTATAAAGAGGTACAGAATAACTCTTCCTACACAGAGAGAATTAAGTATATTGCTAAAGTAGAAAATCTGAATATTACTTGCTAGATCTAGTTTCAGCCAACCACTTCCCAACCAATCGATAAATGTTGGCCATCTTGTCTTCTGTGAAGTTGTTCTGTATAATGTATCTTGCAAGATTGATAGCCATATCATGCTGACCTTGAGCTCTTAATAGTTTGGCTTCTTCAAGCTATAAAAATTAGTAATAACTAAGATTTAGTATGCATGAAGCAAACCACAGCATAGAATTCAGGGAGAAAGTTAATTGTGTCACATCATAAAACTTTTAGAAAAGACAATGAGATAACAATAGAAAGTGAAATAAAAAAAATTGAAAATTAATTTGATCTTATGCTCAGAAAATAGACCATTATGGTCTTCTATTCTTTCTTTAATTTTAGATAAGTCAGGTCTTTGATATGCTTGGATTTGTTAATTGTATGAGTAGACTTACATGAAGAAGTGAATAACATTCATTCCCTTTTAAGAAAATGAACTATAAAGCTGACTAGTATTTGGCGAAGCATTCTTGAGATGCACTGTCTGAGTATTACGGGAACATAGTGAAGCTGAATAGTATTTATTGTTTGCCATAATGGAATTTTGTTTTTGAGTGAGATTGCATATTGTTTGTGTAATTGATTAGAATGCATCCGTTTGGTGTATTCTTACACATCTTTTCCTTGTTAATTCCCTTCTTTTGCATCAATTTTCATGTTTGGTCGTGCTTTGCTAGATTTATGAGGATTGTTGTAATTACACAAATGAGGTACTCAATCGAGGCATGGTTTATTTTATTATTTTATTCTGACACTGATATAGGTTTATTGTTGTCATTAGGGTTACACATGACTCTGATATTTACTGCCAGCTAGAGTGACCTTAGGCAGGGAGCAAGCTGTATATGCATTCTAAATTGTACCCTTCCAAGGAAATAAACTTTCGATGTAGGTTTCTGTTCCATCTGACAGCAGAGTTGCTTCAGCTCATTCAAAGCAGAAGCAGCAAGGGAGAACCTGGAACCCTGAGAAAAAAATGGATATAAACAGATGCAAGAATGAAACTTAAATAGATTTAAATATAAAAGTATGATTATAACCTTACGGAAAGTTGAAGCAGATTCCAGCAGATGTTCAATTGTGAATTCTTTGCAATCTAAAATTTGAAATAGAACACGCCTAAAAGCAATCAAAGGTTCAAACAAATTTAAATGTAGCTGTGCATGCCTTAACACAGTGTGCCATTCAGTTTTAAACCATCCCAACTACATTAGAAAATACAACCATCAGTTTGCAAGACAGAAAGAAAAGACCATAATAGCAAAAAAGCAGTATGACTTGGTCTGTTATTAATAAATGCTTTAAGAAAACATCATTGTGATAAAATTTGTTGTTTTAAATTTGTGGTATGTGTATGGTAGAAAATACCATTATAAAGAACCAAAACTTTAGTAGGCATTTAACTTTAGCCAAATTATTGTGATCAACCTGAACTTGCTAATTAAGAATATCTGAAAATAAAGCTACTCAAAATTTGCTGAAAAAAGGAGGTACCTGGTCTTCTGTTGGAATAACAGAATCATGTGAAATTTTAGTTATCTTCGAGTATGTTGTAGTTTTCTGATGATTGTGTGGCTTCCAGCGGATATCCCAGGAGACACCAAGATGGTCTAATATCTGTCAATGAAGACTACTGTGAAAATTTGATGCTTATTTCAATGCAGAAGGAAATGTACAAACCCATGACCTGAAGTTTCACAATGGCTGAATGAATATATTCAGTACTTTCCCTGCTCGCACTTGCAATGGATAGAAGCAAATCCTATATATATACACAATTTGATGGTTTGTTTTCCACCAGGGAAGCATTTAAGTTTGATCAAAAGATATACCAGGCTAGCTTAGTTACCTTCTTTGAATCCAGAAGCATTGCATGGAAGTCACTGGCATTTCCCTCATACAATGACCTCAGGCAACTACCAAACAAATAATAGGAACTAATATTAAGAACTAAAGAGAACAACTATATTGGTAAAACTCTTAAAAAATTGATGCATTTGTAACTCAAATACAAGTGAAAACAGTATCTTAGTTATTGTGCACACCACTAAGACTAAAAATGAATTTTATCATCATTGTCAAGACTGAGAAAAAGGATTTGGTTCTCTGTAAGCTGGACGATTAGGTGATAGGTTAAGCACTTACGTCCAGCCCTCCAACACTGTGGATAAATTTTGAAAGTACAGTGCAATAGGCAGATGCTACTCTTCTAAATGAAATCTCACTTTTATGATCAAAGTGGTATAAATCAAAGTTCAGCTGTGGAGAAGCGCAACACTCAACACAGAAAATATCTCAAAGAAAATGAAACTAGTAGCAAAACCACAACTTTAATAAACAAATTCTGATACCACAAGATAAATTGATGACAGATTTGTCTTCTGGCGCAAAACATAGCAGTAGAGGGACTGAAAGATCTCATATGCTGACAACTCAAAAGAGTTTACTTCCAGACCTACACTGAAAATATTGTTTCTTCCCTATCAAAACATTTTAAGGGATAGTTCAATAAACTTAAGTTCCTAGACTTATGAATGAACTCTTTCACAAATGGTTTACAAACCCCCATATTGACCAAGACCCAACTCTTTGACTTCTCAATAAGTTCTTCTAGCACTACTCAGCTTCTTGAAACTTGATTTCTTCCAGCACTACTCTCACACTCCTCTGTGTTTCTTGGAACTTAATTTTTTCATCGCAGAAATATAAATCATTCATGTATCTTCTAGTACCAATTGTCTAGGATTAGGAATAAAATATCCACAATCCAGATGCAATCCAAGTAAAGAAAAAAGATACAGTTTATGACCTATGCAAGTTCTCGTTGAATTGACAACTACTAGAAGATTGTCTTGAATAAGGAATGCTAGCATCTCCAGAAACTAATGAGAAGTCCCAATTTCCAGTCCTCCAAGCAGCTTCATACTGCAGAGTACAAATATACATATATTATCACAAACATCTGCACACACAATAATAACAAAACAATGGATATAGCATAGTTTTTAATGACAGGCCAACCTGCAAATCAGCAAATTCAGAATCATGTTGCAGATAGGAACTATAATTATTCAATCCGTTGCAGTAGACATCCAATATATGAGTGCAACCTGTTTTCTGCAATGATCTCATCAAACCTTTGTAAAACTTCCAACTACTTTTCTCTGCATTGGCTTGAGAAGACGTGAGTGAATCAGCAAAAGTTTGTTTTCCATAGCCAACGGAAGCAGATCTCACAAGTAAGTCATAATACTCCAAAGCTTTATTCCAATTTCCTTCATGCTCGAATGTCACTATCTGTGACGTTAACTGCACACACAAGCAGATAACCAAGAATAATAGTTGAGACAAAGAGCAGTCTCACAAACATGTGAAGTCAGAGATGTCAACTTAATCCAAAGCCCAAACATTGTTATTACAGTTCATTTATCAACAATTAGTTTCACACATGAAAGATAGCAACATTTTGTTCTTAGCAGAAAAAAAAGGAAAACTAAATATAAATAATCCAAGTATATAGCCAACAACTATTTTTTCAAAGTAATTACAGACATCTAAATATCATCATAATCACACTTTGTCAGCCCAACTATTAGTATTTAGGATTGGATATGTGGATTTCATCAAACCAACAAACTCTTTTTATACAAAAAAGAAGAGAAAAATATCAAGAGAGTTGAGTAAAAATTTTCTAACATTTACTCTCATGTTCCGCTAACTAAATAATTTGACAATCTAAATCCATAAGGGGGAAATTAGTTTGTATTAAGAGATTTGAAAGTGGATAATTTGCTTAGCATGACTTTACCTGGTTTGTTTGGACAATACCATATATACTGTCTGGCTCGTTAATATGTCCAAATGCAGTCATAAGCAGATCCACATGTGGAGGCGACTGAACACATAATGACAAAATCAGTCTGATACAAGTGATAATAGGTTTGACAATAACAAACTAACATATATATAGAATTAATGATGACTGACCGATTCCATATGTGAGAAATCAGGGTATCCTAACTGAAGACCATTAAAACGTTCTTCACACCAATGCTCAATGTACAAAACTGCTGTGAAGTATGATCCACAATGCTGTAATGTGGAGACAAAAATTATATAGAACAGAGACAGAAGACCTTGACTAGTCATACATGGTTCTACATAAATCCAACTTCTAACAATTGTTCATACAGAAATGTATAGGTACATCCAGAGTTAGGTTACCCTCTTGGTTTTCCTCCAGATAGACAAGCAACTAACAGAGAAAGGTTACTTATCCTCCTATATGCACGAGAAACAAACAAACAAAGATTACTTACAACAGCTGCTTTAGCTACCACAAGATAGTCAATTGAAAGCCAGTACACCTACAAAAGATACTTTGTTAGACCAGAAAACATCAACATGAGAAAAGAAAGCTGAAAATTTGGACAATAAAACCATGCTGACACAACGGTAAGATATGCTGCTACTTGTAAATTTGAACGCATTCAAAATGGGAACCACTTCTGAACAAACATGTTATCAAGTCTTTGAACAGTTTTACTGATATGTATTATTTTGACAATGGACGAAGTAACTAATTATACTACTCAAATAATCCAATTATCACATAAACAAAGAAGATCTGCGCTCAAAATCCATGCTTAAGCTTATGACCAACACTCTTTAACTGTAAAACAATTTTCTTTAGCGAGTCCACTTTTATTTGCAGCAAAATTAGCTGCTCTGTTAAAGAACGTTGAAATCCCATCAATTTCCTTCAGAACTGGAGGCCAACCAACATATATTGAAGGTAGGTACAAGAACAGCACATATGTTGCAATGGAGGTAAAAATGAGCAAGAGAAATCTGCATACACACTTTTATTAGGATACTATAGAGCATATATCACATACATAAAGCTTTCCCTACAAAGAAAAAAAAGGAAATAATTGATCCTAGAAATTAGAAACGCAATCTGTCAATTACCAAAAAGAACAAAAAAAGAAAGAAATGAATCACCTAGATTCTAGTTTGCTAAAAAGGCAAATGAAGCTTGTTCACCATGTCTTCAAACATTGACTTGTGAAGATTCTTTATTAAGACACAGGCAATCCATCCCTTGGTTGGAACATATATCATGCACAATCTCTTTATCAATTTTTCCTGATGAAATGACGATCCAATTTTACATCCTTCATTTGATCAAGGTGAACTGGATTGTGAGTGATGCTAACAGCCGCCTTGTGATCCTCAATTCTTCTAGTAATCACTTTAATTGCAGTGAAAGCGCCATGGATACTGGTAGTTCTCTCATTCCTAGAGATTTGTGTATCCTTTTTAATCCCAAGCATGACTAGGCACTTGCTTGCTTCATGTCGCACTTTTGCAAAGGCTTCACCAATCAGGGGAGTAGGTCTTCAGCCTAGAGTATGTCCACAAACCTTGTCATGTTCCTTATTGAGACAAGCTAGAAACTCGTATATATGTTCCATTTCTAGGCGTCTCTTAAACTTCATGTTATCCTCTAAATCAACCCTCAAAGTGCATATCTAACTATTGTCAAAGTGACTGCAATGTGTTGTAATATGCAGTGATATCAAAACTTCCTTATTAGATGTCCTTGATTTTATTCTTTATCTCAAGATTTGACAAGGTAGAGTCCGTTGGTGGAGTTATTGGTCGCAACCTCCCTTATTGAGTATGAGGAATGCCTGGTCCGCTTACAAGAGATAAGGTTTTATATGTGTTCGGAAACCTTTCTACAGCAGGCTCCCCACCAGAAGTTTCTTATTAAAGAAAGCATGAACATATATTAAGAGTGAATGACAACGCCCCAGATTGTTTTAATAGTTTGAAGGAACAAATACGTACGACTGAATATATGGCTTGATTGAGTTATTAAGGTTCCCAATAAGTTTCTTTATGCTTGGACGCTGAGCCTCACCGGAGATGTAGTCCGAATTTTTTCCCTTCCTTTGATAACCAAGAGGATAGATTGGGAAAATTGAAAGAAAATTGTGTCATGACCTGTGATTTGTAGTGATGATCCTTCTTCAACGTGTTGCACAATCATGGATGAAGTGACTGGATTGGATTTATTAGATGCAAGCACGTCCTCATCCAAGCTAGGACAATTGAAGGAAGTTCTTGTCATGCAACTTGTGATTCGGAGCAACAATTCTTCTCAATGGGCTATGCAACCACGAAGAAAGTGCCTAGATTAGATGTACTAGATGAAGACACGTCCTTATCCAAGCTGGTCTCAGAACTCATTGTTCTAGGAACAACATAAAAGAAAGACGATGAAGAATATTTTTTGAGCAAATGGCTCTAATATCATACAGCTAATTAAAAGAAATATTGTAGTTTTATTAGAATAATACAACACATATATGTACAGTTTTCATTGTAAAAAAATAATAATAATCGATCCTAGAAATTAGGCACATAGGCCACAATCTTTCAATTACCAAAAGGAACAAAAAAAAATAGAATAATCTACAAAATTATTCTTTAGTGCATGCTGAATACTCTAACAGGAGAAAATGCAGCATATATTTATAAACTATAAAAAACACAAGCACGGTAAGTAGGAAATAACAAAAATCGCAAGGTGCAAACTTGCATCTTATCTACTTTTCCTATTATGCAACTTTTGTATTCAATAACAGTGACAACCTTTGTTGAACAAATAAAAAGGGAACTCATCAAGAGTGAACGGTTCATGAGGAATACATGAAACAAAACATACTCCAACCAAATTTCTCTTGAGGAATACATGAAACATTCAAAAATCTAATTCAGTATAGGACTTTACCTTTTTCCATGAAGACTTTGACATAGAAACATTAAGTGAACGGTCTTTTGAAGTTCCTGATGCACCACGACTTTTTGTTCCAGTTGGGGTTCTGCTATGCTGTAACAAAATATAAATTATTTCAACCATCATCATCAAGTCAGGGTTTGTTTTGACTTGATGATGATGGTTGAAATAATTTATATTTTGTTACAGCATAGCAGAACCCCCAACTGGAACAAAAACTCGTGGTGCATCAGGAAACTCAAAAGACCGTTCACTTAATGTTTCTATGTCAAAGTATTTCATGAAAAAGGTAAAGTCCTATACTGAATTAGAATTTTTGAATGTTTCATGTATTCCTCAAGGAAATTTGGTGAGTATGCTTTGTTTCATGTATTCCTCATCAACCGTTCACTCTTGATGAGTTTCCTTTTATTTGTTCAACAAAGGTTTGTAGCATGTTTCTGAATACAAAAGTTGCATAATAGGAAAAGTAGATAAGATGCAAGTTTGCACCTTGCGAATTTTTTGTTATTTCCTACTTACATATTGTGTTTTTTATAGTTTATAAAAATATATACTATTTTCTATATTTTAGAGTATTTAGCATGCACTAAAGAATAATTTTGTGACTACTCTATTTTTTTTTGTTCCTTTTGGTAATTGAAAGATTGTGGCCTATGTGCCTAATTTCTAGGATCGAATTATTATTATTTTTTTACAATGAAAACTCTACATATATGTGTTGTATTATTCTAATAAAACTACAATATTTCTTTTAATTAGCTGTATGATATTAGAGCCATTTGCTCAAAAAATATTCTTCATCGTCTTTCTTTTATGTTGTTCCTAGAACAATGAGTTCTGAGACCAGCTTGGATAAGGACGTGTCTTCATCTAGTACATCTAATCTAGGCACTTTCTTCGTGGTTGCATAGCCCATTGGAGAAGAATTGTTGCTACGAAACAAGTTGCATGACAAGAACTTCCTTCAATTGTCCTAGCTTGGATGAGGACGTGCTTGCATCTAATAAATCCAATCCAGTCACTTCATCCATGATTGTGCAACACGTTGAAGAAGGATCATCACTACAAATCACAGGTCATGACACAATTTTCTTTCAATTTTCCCAATCTATCCTCTTGGTTATCAAAGGAAGGGAAAAAATTGACTACATCTCCGGTGAGGCTCAGCGTCCAAGCATAAAGAAACTTATTGGGAACCTTAATAACTCAATCAAGCCATATATTCAGTCGTACGTATTTGTTCCTTCAACTATTTAAAACAATCTGGGGCGTTGTCATTCACTCTTAATATATGTTCATGCTTTCTTTAATAAGAAACTTCTGGTGGGGAGCCTGCTGTAGAAAGGTTTCCGAACACATATAAAACCTTATCTCTGTAAGCGGACCAGGCATTCCTCATACTCAATAAGGGAGGTTGCGACACAATAACTCCCCAACGGACTCTACCTTGTCAAATCTTGAGATAAAGAATAAAATCAAGGACATCTAATAAGGAAGTTTTGATATCACTGCATATTACAACACATTGCAGTCACTTTGACAATAGTTAGATATGCACTTTGAGGGTTGATTTAGAGGATAACATGAAGTTTAAGAGACGCCTAGAAATGGAACATATATACGAGTTTCTAGCTTGTCTCAATAAGGAACATGACAAGGTTTGTGGACATACTCTAGGCTGAAGACCTACTCCCCTGATTGGTGAAACCTTTGCAAAAGTGCGACATGAAGCAAGCAAGTGCCTAGTCATGCTTGGGATTAAAAAGGATACACAAAATCTCTAGGAATGAGAGAGAACTACCAGTATCCATGGCGCTTTCACTGCAATTAAAGTGATTACTAGAAGAATTGAGGATCACAAGGCGGCTGTTAGCATCACTCACAATCCAGTTCACCTTGATCAAATGAAGGATGTAAAATTGGATCGTCATTTCATCAGGAAAAATTGATAAAGAGATTGTGCATGATATATGTTCCAACCAAGGGATGGATTGCCTGTGTCTTAATAAAGAATCTTCACAAGTCAATGTTTGAAGACATGGTGAACAAGCTTCATTTGCTTTTAGCAAACTAGAATCTAGGTGATTCATTTCTTTCTTTTTTTGTTCTTTTTGGTAATTGACAGATTGCGTTTCTAATTTCTAGGATCAATTATTTCCTTTTTTTTCTTTGTAGGGAAAGCTTTATGTATGTGATATATGCTCTATAGTATCCTAATAAAAAGTGTGTATGCAGATTTCTCTTGCTCATTTACCCTCCATTGCAACATTTGTGCTGTTCTTGTACCTACCCTTCAATATATGTTGGTTGGCCTCCAGTTCTGAAGGAAATTGATGGGATTTCAACGTTCTTTAACAGAGCAGCTAGATTTGCTGCAAATAAAAGTGGACTCGCTAAAGAAAATTGTTTTACAGTTAAAGAGTGTTGGTCATAAGCTTAAGCATGGATTTTGAGCGCAGATCTTCTTTGTTTATGTGATAATTGGATTATTTGAGTAGTATAATTAGTTACTTCGTCCATTGTCAAAATAATACATATCAGTAAAACTGTTCAAAGACTTGATAACATGTTTGTTCAGAAGTGGTTCCCATTTTGAATGCGTTCAAATTTACAAGTAGCAGCATATCTTACCGTTGTGTCAGCATGGTTTTATTGTCCAAATTTTCAGCTTTCTTTTCTCATGTTGATGTTTTCTGGTCTAACAAAGTATCTTTTGTAGGTGTACTGGCTTTCAATTGACTATCTTGTGGTAGCTAAAGCAGCTGTTGTAAGTAATCTTTGTTTGTTTGTTTCTCGTGCATATAGGAGGATAAGTAACCTTTCTCTGTTAGTTGCTTGTCTATCTGGAGGAAAACCAACAGGGTAACCTAACTCTGGATGTACCTATACGTTCTCTTATGAACAATTGTTAGAAGTTGGATTTATGTAGAACCATGTATGACTAAGTAAGGCCTTCTGTCTGTTCTATATAATTTTTGTCTCCACATTACAGCATTGTGGGATCATACTTCACAGCGGTTTGTACATTGAGCATTGGTGTGAAGAACGTTTAATGGTCTTCAGTTCAGGATACCCTGATTTCTAGCATATCAAAATAGTAAGTCATCATTAATTCTATATATGTTAGTTTGTTATTGTCAAACCTATTATCACTTGTATCAGACTGATTTTGTCATTATGTGTTCAGTCGCCTCCACATGTGGATCTGCTTATGACTGCATTTGGACATATTAACGAGCCAGACAGTATATATGGTATTGTCCAAACAAACCAGGTAAAGTCATGCTAAGCAAATTATCCACTTTCAAATCTCTTAATACAAACTAATTTCCCCCTTATGGATTTAGATTGTCAAATTATTTAGTTAGCGGAACATGAGAGTAAATGTTAGAAAATTTTTACTCAACTCTCTTGATATTTTTCTCTTCTTTGTATAAAAAGAGTTTGTTGGTTTGATGAAATCCACATATCCAATCCTAAATACTAATAGTTGGGCTGACAAAGTGTGATTATGATGATATTTAGATGTCTGTAATTACTTTGAAAAAATAGTTGTTGGCTATATACTTGGATTATTTATATTTAGTTTTCCTTTTTTTTCTGCTAAGAACAAAATGTTGCTATCTTCATGTGTGAAACTAATTGTTGATAAATGAACTGTAATAACAATGTTTGGGCTTTGATTAAGTTGACATCTCTGACTTCACATGTTTGTGAGACTGCTCTTTGTCTCAACTATTATTCTTGGTTATCTGCTTGTGTGTGCAGTTAACGTCACAGATAGTCACATTCGACATGAAGGAAATTGGAATACAAAAAGCTTTTGGAGTATTATGACTTACTTGTGAGATCTGCTTCCGTTGGCTATGGAAAACAAACTTTTGCTGATTCACTCACGTCTTCTCAAGCCAATGCAGAGAAAAGTAGTTGGAAGTTTTACAAAGGTTTGATGAGATCAAGACGGGTTTCATATATTGGATGTCTACTGCAACGGATTTGAATAATTATAGTTCCTATCTCCAACGTGGTTCTAAAATTGCTGATTTAGTTACCTGTCATTAAAAACTATGCTATATCCATTGTTTTGTTATTATTGTGTGTGGGATGCTTTGTGATAATATATATATTTCTACTCTCTCCATATAGAACCTCTTGGAGGAGCTTGGAAATTGGGACTTCTCATTAGTTATTGGAGATGCTAGCATTCCTTATTCCAGCAATTTTGTTGCATGAGTTGTCAATTCAAGGAAACTACATAGGTCATAAACTGTATCTTTCTTTTCTTGGATTGCATATTGATTGTGGATATTTTATTCCTAATCCTAGACAATTGGTACTAGAAGATACATGAATGATTTATATTTCTGCGATGAAAAAATTAAGTTCCAAGAAACACAGAGGAGTGTGAGAGTAGTGCTGGAAGAAATCAAGTTTCAAGAAGCTGAGTAGTGCTAGAAGAACTTATTGAGAAGTCAAAGAGTTGGGTCTTGGTCAATATGGGGGTTTGTAAACCATTTGTGAAAGAGTTCATTCATAAGTCTAGGAACTTAAGTTTATGAACTATCCCTTAAAATGTTTTGATAGGGAAGAAACAATATTTTCAGTGTAGGTCTGGGAAGAAACTCTTTTGAGTTGTCAGCATATAGATCTTTCAGTCCTTCTACTGCTATGTTTTGCGCCAGAAGACAAATCTGTCATCAATTTATCTTGTGGTATCAGAATTTGTTTATTAAAGTTGTGGTTTTGCTACTAGTTTCATTTTCTTTGAGATATTTTCTGTGTTGAGTGTTGCGCTTCACAGCTGAACTTTGATTTATACCACTTTGATCATAAAAGTGAGATTTCATTTAGAAGAGTAGCATATGCCTATTGCACTGTACTTTCAAAATTTATCCACAGTGTTGGAGGGCTGGACGTAAGTGCTTAACATCACCTAATCGTCCACTTACAGAGAACCAAATCCTTTTTTCTCATCTTGATGATGGATCAATAAATTCATTTTTAGTCTTAGTGGTGTGCACAATAACTAAGATACTGTTTTCACTTGTATTTGAGTTACAAATGCATCAATTTTTAAGAGTTCTACCAATATCATCCCTCTCTTTAGTTCTTTAGTTTTATACCATGTCAAAAATAGTCTTAAATTCTTGTTCATGATCTTTCACAGTTTGATTTCACACATGTAACAATCCTTAGATCTTGGACCTTGTAAGAAAGAGAAAACTGAAAAGGTCGACAAAATGTTTGATGACAGATTGTAGATGGCTGAGTATACTTTAGAGATGAGTTTAACCATTACAGTTAAGTTTGATACGTATGACTAGAATGGAATAGATTTAGAGATGAAATGAGAAATGGAATGGAATTAATTAAAACCAGGAGTCATTTGTTTGGTTGCAATAATAGAATGATATAACTAGCGGAATATTTTAATCTATATTTAATCATTTTGTTTATCTAATTCTTCTAGTCAATTTGCATCTACGTAGTGCATCTGGTATGTTTCCCGGATGCCCAATTTGCCTGGATCTTGTTCCACCACCTAGTTTGGTGCAAACATTGCATCATGTCAGAATCGGTGCCACTCAACATGTTGATCACATTTGACTCAAAAAACTGTCTCTTTAAGAAAATTTTCTCGGCCAACTTGACTAGCCCACCTATGCGCCAAACTTTGTACTAGTCTGGGCGTGGGTTACATACTACTTGGGCACGCTGTCCCCACTTGGCCAAATTTGTTCACATATGCCCACCCATTATAATCGACCCCTACATAGCCCAGCCAACTTGATTTGCTCACTTAATTTGACTAACAGCCGAATGA